>NW_028261394.1:32110787-32190787 GCF_051295495.1 Thamnophis sirtalis | reverse complement strand
AAACCATTTAGCCTTGATCTTAGCGGAGGAGAAACAGAGCCAGCAGCTTTCTCAGTAGGTCGTTTCTTCCATGAAAGGCCAAGTTTGCACCCTGTTCCAAAAAAAAAAAGAAAAACCCCTCCTTTGTGTTCTCCCCAAAGATTTTGGGTATAGCTAACAATGAGCCACTAGATTTCCAAAGGACTCCTGAATTGTTCACGGCAGTCCAACAGTGGAATCCCCTCTTTTGAAAGATTTTCCGAAGAAACCTAAACAATGGGAAAGTAGCTGGGTATTTGGGTTCTTGGCTTAGGCTGAGAAAACGAAGAAAGCTGAAAGCTGAATAGGAGAAGACTTGGCTGGAGGTCAGCTCAGTTTTGTGGAAAAGGTTGCCAAGTTGGCTTGCGGGGTGAGAGAAGACGAGAGCCAACAGTAATTATGTCGACATGTAGTTCCTGCTGAGGTCCTTATTTAAGCCTAGAATTCATTTCTTGACTCTGCGATGGTGTGTGTGTTGAGTTTTTCCGTGTGTGTGTGTGTGTTTTGAGGCGGGGGAGAAACCCTTGCACTCTTGAGAGTGGGCAAGTGCTGGGCTTAAAGGTGTGCTAACCTTGCAAGAATTGAATGCCTTTGTCATTTTTCACCTCCCAATTCCTTCTCCTGGGGTCTACCTTCAAAGTAAGATAGAGGTGAAAGGTTTCCACAACAGAAAAGACAAGCTATATGACTAATGGGCCCAAAAGTCAAAGAAAATATTTTAACCTAGTGTGGTGTTAGCCTGCCCAGTCTTTACACCTTGGAGCAGCTGGGGTGTGCAAAGGAAGCCTTGGAGAGCAGAAAGGGAACGAGCCGTGTTGTAAGAGAGTTCAACTTGCAGGTTTTTTTTAGGGCTAATCATAAATCGTATTGGGTTTAAGTACGTTCTCTGTTTCTTCTTCCCCTAATTGAGTGTAATAATAAGCAGCATCCGTGCAGCATCCAGTTTCAAGCAAGGTGATTGCTGTTACCACTATGACACACTGCCATTAGTTGTGAGACTCTTGGTTTATTTTTATTTTTTTATTTTTAATTGCTCCATTCTTATCTGCACTATTCCAAAGGAAAGAAACTTGTAGGACAACTGATGATAATGGTGGGAACAACTTGGTCCCTTGTTCCAGCTGGGATTGTTTTTCTTTCAGCTTCCCTGTCTCAGTTATAGCCGTGAGACTAACCTGGTAGTTTCCATCCAAACGCTAACAAGTTGCAATTGTGCTTCGTTTCTGAGTCTGAAAGCTGTTGTCACCTGCTGAGATGGGATTTTAATCTCTGGACACTCTCTACCCATCCTAACTAGATTGCAAGGCAGTTCTAAGCATGCACGAGAATCAAATAGAATAGAATAAAATTCTTTATTGGCTAAGTGTGATTGGACAACAAGGAATTTGTCTTTGGTGCATAGACTCTCAGTGTACATAAAGAAAAATAAAATAGAATACATTCATCAAGAATCAAAAGATGCAACACTTAGTGATAGCCATAGGTTACTAATAAGCAATCAAATCATACTAGGAAACAAATAAAAACAATATACATTGAAAGATACAAGCAACATGGTTATAGTCATAAGCAGGAAAAGATAGGTACCGTGTTCCCTCCAGAATAAGACATGTTCTTATTTTCTTTTGACCCCCCAAATAAACACTTGGCCTTATTTTGGGGGAGGTCTTATTATTTTTTGAGGCACAGGAGGCAGCAAGCATGATCACCTCATGGCTGCTGCTGTGTTGCAATATTTTGGGGAAGGGCTTATTTTGGGGGAAGGGCTTATTTTAGTGCATGTGCTCAAGAGCCTGATTGGACATATTATCCTGGGAGGTCTTATTTTCAGGAAAAGAGGGTACTAGGGAGGAAGAGAAGAATAATAGTAATACAATCTTAGTAAGCAATATAACAGTGTTGTGGAATTAATTGTTTAGCAGAATGATAGCATTTGGGGAAAAAACTGCCTTTGTGTAAAGTTGTTCTGGTGTGCAGTGCCCTATAGCGTCATTTTGAAAAACATTTTTTGTGGTGCTTTTTGATGACATTTATGATGTTAGGTGTCCATTTTAAGTCTTGCAATATGATAGAACCTAGAAACTTGAAGGTCTCTACTGTTGATACTGTGTTGTCTAGTATTGTAAGAGATGATAATATAGGAGTGTTTTTCCTAAAGTCTACCACCATTTCTACCATTTTGAGTGAATTTAGTTCCAGATTGTTCTAGTCGCACCACAAGGCTAGTTGTTCAACCTCCCGTCTGTATGCAGTTTCATCATTGTCTTGAACGAGACAAATCACTGTTGTATCATCTGCAAACTTCAGTATTTTAACACAGGGATCTTTTGAGATGCATTGGTGTATAGAAGAAAAGTGGAGAGACCTGCTTCTAAAAATGTATTTATAATGTGAAAGAACCGCTTGAACTCTTCTTTGTATACCACATACACAATGTAAACTGCTCAGAAGTACTGAAGATCCAACAAAGTAAAAGACATTGAACCTCTTAAAAATCTGGAGTGATACAAAGCTTGGCCATATATCTTCCACCAGTAGAGAGAAGAAGGCTGATGTAGCAAGTTGACTGAATGCACTTGGAAAGAAGTTGGAGGCTGGAATACAGTTGTGTAAATGAGTCCCTTGGAGATAAGTTACATAGCAGAGGGCAAGAGGCACTGATCAGGCCAAAGAGAGATGATAAATGTGTTTATTACATATCTCTGCAATATAATATATGACCAAGACGGCACATATTACTAGGGTCTGGTAGAGTGTAATCTGTTCATTGCCCTGAAAACATATCAGAAGTCCTTAATTTATTAGAAGCTTCATATAATAACTTTCATCATTAACAGAAAAAAGATGCATGTTATCCTCTCTCATGGTTTTATAACAATGAATCTATAATGCTTCACATCTGCCATCTTAATTGTTGACTGAGCATATGTTGCATTTTAGAGATGTGGATTTTGTACAAGCTGTAAATCAATCCGATCTGCATTATTGCCAAAATATATGCACATATCTATGCAACACATGCAACAGAGATTACTTCCCGAGAGCAGTCTCTCTATCAGAGGTTTAAAAAAGGGATTTTCTTTCTTCAAACTGTCTCTCAGTTTCCAGAACATCTTCCCAGTGTTTAGGAAGTGATTTCTTGATCTGTAATTTCTTTGGAAAAGATGGTCACTTGCCGGGACATTTACAAAAGTCAGTCTTATTCCTTTAATCCTCCTGGTCCATACTCAAATAACTCATGGTAATGCAATAATTGTTTGGAATCAGAAAACATTGAGAGGTCCAATCAACACTGCCTTGAATAGGCTTAAATCATACAATTTGTTGTGTCTCATAGCTATACCAAACCCCTCCCCCAAGATTGAATGGATATTGGCTAGAAATTCCTGCCGTTGTACAACCACTGTGCACTTCCTTTCAGAAATGTTATCCTTGAAGCAGGCTGTTACTTAGTTGAAATACTGACATATAATGGTGGACAAAACTACATATTCAGTTCACAACAGAGATGGTATTCATCCAGTTCTGACCGGTTCTAGCGAACCGGTAGTGGAAATTTTGAGTAGTTTGGAGAACCAGCAAATACCACCTCTGGCTGGTTTCACCTCCATCTATTCGCTGCCTCCTGAGTCCCAGCTGATTGGCTGGGTCTTTTTTGTTGCCCTGCACAGGAGAATGGAGCTGGAAAGCAGGTTAGTGGGATGGGGAGGGAATGGAGATTTTACAACATCCTTGCTCTGGAGTCAAGTGGAAATGGAGATTTTACAGTATCCTTCCCCCAGAAGTAGGGAAGGAATAGGGATTTTGCAATACAGTTCCCCAGCCACGCCCACAGAACCAGTATTAAAAAAATTTGAATCCCATCACTGGTTCATAAATCATTTAATTATCTCTGTTACTCAGTCTGATGCCAAGTTGCAGTACTATTAGCTCTGCAGAATCAATCAGCCTGAAATATGTTTTGAAACTTTGTATTCTGTTCCTCCCCCAATATTAATTATAGACAAACGTATTTAGTGCAGTATATCTATAGCTACAGTATATCTGCCATCAGAATAGAGCTGAAAGCGACCTTGGAGGTCTTCTAGCCCAACCCCCTGCTCAACCAGGAGACCCTATAACATGTCAGACAAATGGTTAACCATCTCTTCTTAAAAACCTCCAGTGATGAAACACCTACAACTTCTGATGTATTTTTATATACTTTATATATTTATAAAGTAAGAACAATTGTTCTTATTTTATAAGCATATACACAGATACAGATATAATGTAGATATAGATAGTCTTGAAAACTCTGTTGTATTTAAAGTCCCCCCCCCCCCACTCCAAAGCCAATGTTGGAGAGTTATGCCCTTAGCTCATTTAAGTTAAATAAATGTGAAGATTTCACATTACTCAGTGGGAATTTCTTCTAACCAGAAATATTCTCCCCTGCTCATCCCAGCCCCCTGCTCAGACACATAATCAAACCAAGGCTAACCTCTAAGGATAATACTTTAATAAATTAAGATTAAAAATAAATAAATAAGGAGGAGTTGTTAAATGGAAGCACGGTAATGCAGGATATTGAGCAAAAATCACGTTTCGGAACCCTTAGACCTAGTTTGTCAATTGATAAATTAATCTGTTAAAGAAATATTGGATTTATATTTAACTTGAAAAACAGGGGAAGCTCTTTTCTTCTGCACTTATAACTTTGAATACACTTTTCGGTTGCTCTTAGTTATCTCAAATTAAATCTTAAATTGAGCTCGTGGTCTTGTGAATTAATACCTTAGCCTTTCAGCTCTTTTGCTGAGGCCATACAAATCTAAGGGTAGAACTCGTCTCTGGGTCAGGTCTTGGCATGTAGTCTATAGAAATGGTTTAATGATGCCCACAGATGTTTGCATTCTGTACGTGAGATCTTTAATGCATTGGTGGGCTCGGCAAAGGTCCTTGATTATCACCGGATTGTGTTGCCATGGCCAATGAATTGAGCAGAAGGCACATTTGTGCGCATAATGTATGTAACAAGATTCAGTGCATATAAATAAGCACTATTTGGAAGTGCACATTTGAAGTAAAATTAGGAAAAGGGGCCATTCTGGCACCTGGCTTTCATAGCAGCACAAATCTAGGGTGTTACAAATTACTCAGTGCTCTCTGGGGGCGTTTGTATATTTGTACCCAGCACATTATTTTTCCAGTCAATGCATTTAAAGAGAACATGGGTGAATCAGCAGCAGCAGCCGTGAACAGCAGGAGTATATTTTCAGGGCTATGTGGTATTAAGTGGAGAGAACACACAGCATATTTTTTTTTTTAATTGTCGGTCCCTCAGAGTCGCATTTACAAGATGGACAGCCCTAGAAATCCAATTAAATAAATAAAGATTGAACATACCATATACCATAGCTTAATGTTGACTCTTCCTGGCAAAGAACGTTTGGCAATAATAAGACAACTATGTTCAAAATTGCCTTTCTTTGACAAAAAGAACCAAAAAGAACTATGCTGGTTTGGGATAATCTTCGGTGGTTTCCTTAAATGTGTCAAACTTTATCATTTTTTCAACAATGCAAGAAAGTTATTTTCAGATCCATCAGTAATTTTAATGTAGGTTTGTTCTTGTATATATTAAGCATCTCTCCATATACATCATACAACAGATTGGGATTGTGTTCGCCTACTAATTAACATTTACCTTTATTGTATTCCTTTTAATTTTATATCAGTTAGTGATGAAATCTATATAAAATTGTGCAAGATCTAGCAGTCCTCTGCCCTGTTTGCCTTTCATCTAGAACTTTGCTGAATTCTTTAACCTTCCTCTAAAGATAAACTAATTCAGGGGTGTCAAATTCAAGGCCTGGGGGCCAGATCTGGCTCAAGGGGTGCTTAGAACTGGCCTTTGGGGGGAGCCCTGGAAATAGCGAAGAATTGGCCCACTGTGCCCCTGCCAGTGAAAACATGGCCCTCCTGAGCTCTGTTTTTGCTGGCAGAGGGTTGCAGGAGGCCATCCCAGCCAAAAATGGAGCTCAGGAACCTGTTTTCTCAAGCAGAGGAACCCAACTCTAGGGGGCAGTGCTCAACTCCATTTCAAAGCTGCAGAGCCAGTGCTGTCCAAAGATGTCTCCGAGGTCATGTGGCCATTCCCACCCCACTCTGGGGTCAACCAGAGGTGGCATTTGCCAGTTCTCCAAACTACTCAAAATTTCTGCTACCGGTTCACCAGAACTTGTCAGAACCTGCTTGATTTCACCCCTGCTTTCAAGTAACTAACAATCCAAGACATTTTTTTTAAAAAAAAATCTATATTTTGAACTAAAACCTTATAGAAATCAAACTGAACATGCAGGAAGGTGTTAAATGCAGATGAATATCAGCAAAAGTTCTCTAAGCATCAAATGCATATTTCTAAGGAAGGTAATCCAAACCAAGAGTAAAGAAAAAGATTGGCTGTTGAACACCTCCAATCTAACCTCAAAAGCTAGGGACAATCCAAGGTAGATCCTGCACGCTGATCTTAAAACAAGGGTAGGTTCGAAGAGAATAAAGCTCAGAGGTAGATTCACAAGAAAATGAATGGAATGTGAGACTGAATAAGAATATCGGAAGATGAAGCATACAAAAATTTAAAGCAGCCTTTGTGTAAGGGAGGCAAAGAATCTGGAATGGAAGGACTGGAAAGGGAGGCAGAAACTCATCTCCCCCACCTTTGTCAATGGGCCATTAAGGCCTGAGCCTGTGTAGTCCGCATAACAAATATCTACCCCCTTCAGCTCCAGGGTGATGGGATTAAGACATGGCACACAGGACATGATGGGATTAGTCCTCTACCCATCTCACCACATGGCACCTAGGAAGATTACATCAACCGGCACGATTCAGCCAGGCCTGGGACACAGTCAGCCTACAAATTTAGCTAAGACACCCACCCACTGGGAGTCTGACAGCCAATGGGATACATTTCTTGTACAGGAACAGGAGAGGACATAAAACCCAGGGACTCCCAGCATCTCTTTCCTTTTTCTTCAAGACATGTGATCCCTTTTTCCCCAGGACCTCAAACCATATGGTCCTGTCCACCATTAAAATCATCTTTTCAAACAGTGTCCATGTTTCCAGTGTCTTTCTCCCCACTACCAATAAATCTTCTTTCCAAGCAACTTCCATGAATCCTGTGTCCTTTCCCCTCACTTGGAGCTGAAGCCAGAAGGAGATTTCTCCCAACACCCTCAACAATGGAAATTCACTTGATGAGTTTCACCCCATCACCCCTTTCTCAGCTCAATCTATCTTCTGTTTGTGTGTTGCTGAGCTCTCTTCAGAGATCCCCATACAAACTGACTGAAGCTCCTGGGGAAAAGATGGAAGGTATGAAGGACACATATAGACACAAACACCAAAAACTCCTCCCTCCCTTTCTTACATTGTTTGAAAGATACAAGATGACCTTGCTTGCAGAATATTACAGTTGCCTCTCAATGCAAAGGAGGGAGAAGAGAGTCGGAACATGAGTTCTCAAATACGAGAACAGCTTTTATATGTATAAAAAAATAATATGCATACATATCTGTTAAATCCAAGAGGCTAAGCCAGATGAAACAATTCTTCTGTTCTAACTACTCTCTCATTCTGATTAAATAGCCCAAATAATAGTGTTGCAAGAGAGAAGCTCTCCAAGATAAAATATGTCATTCTGAAAAAGGCTTTTGAAATGCTACTTGTTCGGATAGATGTCCCCCCACTTTCTTATAAAGGAGGAGGCGGGGGATTTAAAATATACTCTGAGGATATAACACTGTGCATTGTTGCTTGAAACCAAACTTTTAAGACAATGTTGTAAGAATACATCTGCACTTTCTTTTCTCAGAATACTTGACCCTGGGTTAAAGTAGTTATAGATTGGTTGAGTAGGTTTTTTTTTTCCACTTGAAAAAGTATTTACATTGTTCAGTCAAGTTTTTAGAGAGATAAAAAAATAAATGATCCAGCACTATTGTTGTCATTTCCTTTTTGTCCTTCCTTTCTTCTGGTTTACTCACAAGGTGAATTCCATGAAACAATGAAAGGCAGACTTGAATGTGAGATAATATTACTCTCAGCAAGTAAGAATCATTAAGTGAAGCAAAGGGAATCATCCTGTGTTGCAGTAATACAAATATAAAAGGGGAGTCCTTGCACATTTTACTCTGGTAATCGCTGCTATAAGAAATAAAATAGAATAACAGAGTTGGAAGGGACCTTAGAGATCTTCTAGTCCAACCTACGCAGGAAACCCTACATCACTTCAAACAAATGGTTATCCAACATCTTCTTAACAACTTCCAGTGTTCTCATTGGGGGGAAGATGAGGAGGATAAGGAGGAGTGGAATGTAGAGAGAGGAGAAGGAGAAAGGAAGGGGAAGTAGAGTAGGAAAGGATGCTGGAGGGGGGAAAGGAGGTAGGAGAGAGGTAGAAGAAAGAGGTGTATGGAGAGCAGAAGAGCTAATAATGGGATTTTATCTTTTTGGATTATTTTCTTTAAAACTAGGATATGTTAAGTATATTGATATGGAAGCAGAAATACACCAATGAGAGGAGGAGTGGGAAACAGAAGGGAGAAGAAAGATGGGAAGAGAGGGATAGGAGAGAGAGTAAGGGGGGAAATGAGGAGGATGAGGATAAGGAGGAGTGGAATGTAGAGAGAGGAGAAGGAGAAAGGAAGGGGAAGTAGAGTAGGAAAGGATGATGGAGGGAAGATAGGAAGTTGGAGAGAGGTAGAAGAAAGAGGTGTATGGAGAGCAGAAGAGCTATAATGGGTTTTTATTTTTCTGGGCATTGTTGACAAGAGGAACTGATGTAATTATTATTTAATACTATGTGATACTGGCTATCTATAGTATACATGTGATTGTATGTTATGAAAATGGAAATAAAAAAAATATTTAAAAACAAAAACAAAAAACAACTTCCAGTGTTGGAGCATTCACAACTTCTGGAGGCAAGTGGTTCCACTGATTAATTGTTCTCACTTTCAGGAAATTTCTCCTTAGTTCTAGGTTGCTTCTCTCCTTGATTAGTTTCCACCCATTGCTTCTTGTTCTACCCTCAGGTGCTTTGAAGAATAGCTCGACTCCCTCTTCTTTGTGGCAGCCCCTGAGATATTGGAACACTGCTGTAAGGTCACCCCTGGCCCTTCTTTTCATTAAACCAGACATATCCAGTTCCTGCAACTGTTCTTCATATGTTTTAGCCTCCAGTCCCCTAGTCATCTTTGTTGTTCTTCTCTTCACTCTTTCTAGAGTCTCAACATCTTTTTTACATCGTGGCAACCAAAATTGAATGCCATATTCAATTCAAGGCATTATAAAGTGATATTAACACTTCACATGATCTTGATTCTATCCCTCTGTTTATGCAGCCTAGAACTGTGTTGGCAGTTTTTTTTTGGCAGCTGCTCATCTCTATTTCAAGGGCATTAACCCAGCACTGTCCAAAGATATTTCTGTGGTCATGTGGCCAGCATGATGTCATATAGCACTTGTACCTTCTCATCAAAATGGTACCTATTTATCTACTTGCATTTGTATGATTTTGAACAGCTAGGTTGGAAGGAGCTGGGGTGAGGATAAGAGCTCACCCTGTCATGTGGAGCTTGGGTCTCAAACCTGTACTGCCAACTTTCCAGCCAACAAGCCCAGTGTCTTACCCATTGAGCCACCCTGCGGCCCCTAGTACAAATGTTCAGACATAAATTTGAATGGTTTTCAGGATACACGTAGATATGACTTTCTCTGAATATCTTCAAAGTCTTCAAGCCACAAAAATATTGTCTAAAGATTTAAAATGGATAAACAGAGTCTTTCACTAGCATGACCTCATAACAAATGATGAAATGTTAATTAATAATTAGGGAGACATCTTTTAGCCAATATGTATCATTGAGAAGCCACTCTGTATGTTTCCAGTCTCCAATTGTTGAAGCAGAAATATTTTATGGGTTGTCTGGATCTTCTCCTAGGTTTTATTTGTAGGCTATAAGATCATATCTTGGAAACTTTACAGTTTTAATAGTGTCTGCACAAAAGTTGGCCTGAGTCAAGTAATGAGTCGCATAGTGTCAATGCTACTGTGTTCCTCTTCACTGATTCGCCACACATGGGAAACAGAAACACTAAGAGCACATGCAAGAGATTATTGGGACCTCTGGAGAATCTCAGTAATTCCCACCAATGAAGAGAGTAATATATTTTCTGGAACCACGGCTTAAGTTTAGGTTGAGAGAGAGGGATTCCATCCCCAAGATCATGGACTAAACTCTGCAGCTGAGTGGAGATTTGAATCTGGATCTTCCCCCACTTTGTCTCCTTATTTCACTCTGACCACCTCATCCCTGCAGCCAGTTCCCATTCTGATTAAACACACTAAAAGTCTCATTAACAAAAGATTGGAATTTGTGTTTTAAAAATAACTTTTGTACAGCAATAAAGAGATAGCAATTCTTCCTCTTTTTTTTTCCAATGGAGGGGGGTGGTGGTTTTTCCACCCGTACTTTAGAAAAGAACCTCGCGTTAAGACCAATGCAATTTTCATTAGCCTTAAAATGCAGATAAAAATTAATACATTTAATTCCCTAGTGCACCGTGTCCCAATGTGCATTGGACATCTAAAAAAAAATGTGATCTGCAACCTAGATTGGATGTTCCTTATTCTCCAAATATGAGAAAAAAGAATGAAACATCCCTGCATTTTTTTCCTTTCATATAAAGTAACATCCCCCAGATTTTTATCCTCATTGATCTTACAAGTTACAAATGAAATGCATAAGGTAACATAATCGTAGATTTGTTTTGCAGTGACTGTTCTCAGGTTTTCAACTAAAAATCAAAACAAAGGAATCTTTACTTAAGTGTGCAAGGCATCTGTAGAATTACCCAGCTCTGGTAAGAGGGATGTGTGTAAGAGCTTAAATCCCAAGAGAGCGTCCACTGCACAGATGCTCTCTCCAATCCACACTGATGCCATCTCTGGTGTCAAATAAAAATGCACAGCACAGCCGAGAGATGAGACCAAAACTGTCAGCACCAATTGGGATTGCACAAATCCTATTAGGAAAATGGATGCACCAAGATTCAATTTTTGGATTCCAAAGAGGCTCAAACTGTTGACCTTGTGAAGTCTTCCTAGGATAGCAGAGCAAAAGTCCATAGGTTTGTGCAGATCTGCGATTTTTTTAAAGGAAAAAAAAAACCACACCTCTTTGTTCCCCGCTTCCCCCCCACACACACACCTCTGCAATGTACAAAACTGAAAATAAATAATCCTGAAAACCAACTTGCTTTCGTATGTGCACCAGCGTAGCTAAAAATCACCCAGAAGCTCAATTGCATACAGTATTTTTCCAGTTAATTGTTTAAAGTAATAGGGTTTCTGAAATTTGGTAAGCCACCTCAAATGAAAAACTCTATCCATATAAGGTTAAATATGTATAGTACACGGTAGCTCAGTGGCTAAGATGCTGAGCTTGTCAATCAGAAAGGTTCGAATCTCTAACGCCGTGTAATGGAGTGAGCTCCCATTACTTGTCCCAGCTTCTGCCAATCTAGCAGTTCGAAAGCATGTACAATGCAACTAGAAAAATAGGGTGGGAAGGTAACATCCTTCCATGTGCCTTCGGTGTTTAGTCAGATGTCTTCAGACAGCGCTGGCTCTTCGGCGTTGAAACAAAGATGAGCACTCCCCCCTAGAGTTGGGAACGACTGGCACATATGTGCGAGGAGATCCTTTACCTTTATCAGCATTTGTAATCACAGAAAGAAAACATTCTAATTTCTTCCCAAGCTATAAGCATGGTCTTTTAAATTGTTATGCCTTGTAATCTAATTTTGTTTATTTTGCTTTGTATTTGTGAGAAAGAGAAGACAATATGTGTGAGTGCGTGTGTGATAGTGTACACACACACACACACACACACACACACACACACACACGTTATTTGAGCTCTTCTACCCCAATTGTATCTCAGTAACAACTGGGTAACTGAAAAAAAAAGTTTTCTCTGTAACTCTAAAGACTTGTGTGCCTTACAGTCACAGGGGGCTGTTAATGCTCTTGTAATAAACATTATTTATGATTGTTAATTGAAAAGCATTCAAAATTGCCACAGCGTATTTATTTTGTCATTTAAATTTCTTTGTCTCCCCCTGTTGCTTTGGCAATAAAAGGTCATAGAGAAAACACACCCTGGGAACGGTTTTCATTAAGAAACTCCATGTCAGGGGAGAAACACTTGAGAAACAAAATTATTACAATTATTATACTGTCTTTTTGAAAGAAAAAAAGCAGAGTCATTAAAACATTACAGAGCTGTAATCAGCAGATGGATCCTGGAGTTACTTTTCAGGATGTTTTGTAATTAAGGAATTGGTTTTAATAACAAAGTCAAGACATTACCAGCACTTGGAAAGAAAAAGAAAAGAGAAAGAAAGAAAAAGTTGGAGATACTTTATCTTTAGACAAACAAATAACTTGTAAGTATACTTTTAAGGCGTCTGAGATATTGCCGACAATTAGGCAGTCAGGTGTAAGTTACAACATTTTCTTACTCTCCAACTTTCTTCTCCTTCATCTGTCAATCCTTGAGCAGTTCCTTACAACTAAAAATAAAAATAGAACACCAGGGCTGTGTTTAACCAGATTTATTTTAAGTTATTGAAATCTTGGCAATTGCATATGGCTACTTTGGTACCCAGTTTATCTCAAAATATAATACAGTCTACCAAACATAATTTGGAGCGGTGAAGATTAAACAGGAAAAATGATTGTCTCAAATAACTGGGCCTAAATTATTTTCCATCTTTCTGTCAGGTCGAAAAAAAACCAAGAACGACATGTCAAATTATTTCTGAGTAGTTACTTTATTGTAGCTGACCTATAGACAGAATCTTACCAGACTAAACAAATTATCTGCATTAACCATAGATGTCCTCTGTGAATTGCTAGGGAAGATCCAGCTCTGCTTATAAAATAGAGCATCATTGGGCTGAAAGGAGGTCTTCTAATCCAACCCTAATTCAACTCTAATTTGAACCACCGAACTGTTGACCTTTCTGATCGACAAACTCAGAGTCCTAGCCACTGAGCCACCGCATCCCCTTCAATATCATCACAGTAATAAATATGGTAAGAACATGAAGATATGTTTCCAACCACACCTAACTAAATAAATAGTGATCCTTTTATAAAACACCTTCTTAAGAAATAATATTCAGTCAATTATAGTAACAGTGCCCCCACCTCCACCATCACCTTCCTTTTCTCTCATTGTTTGATTTGCTTGTTTAAAATTGTTCATATTACTGCTTCTTACGTGATTGCTTCTGTCTAGTGTCTCCCTGCCTTTGATACCATCCTGATATTCCTACTGTCCACTTTTCTTTTAATGAAGGGAAAGTGACACTGGAAGCATAATTACGCTTCCTAATTAAGGGTAATTAGGCAAAACCCAGATGATATATTCAGTGAGCTTTTACAAGAGCCAAAGGTGAGGGCTTTTAGAATTTCATACTGGTTTTTCAAGTAAGCACAATGCAAAGGTTGAAGTAAAGGTACTGTTGTTAGAATGTGCTTGATCAAGACTTAAGAACAAGGGATGGAAACTAATGAGGGAGAGAAGCAACCTGGAATTAAAGAGAAACTTCCTAACAGTGAGGACAAGTAACCAGTGGAACAGCTGGCCTTCAGATGTTGTGGGTTGCTCCATCACTGGAGCAGAGACTGGACATCCACATGTCTGAAATGGTATAGCAATGGTATAGCACTTACACTTATAGATTGCTTCATAATGCTTTACAGCCCTCTCTAAGTGGTTTAAGGAGCCTATTGCCCCTTAAGCCATTTTGAATTGAACTGCTGAACTGTAGCCAGCAGTTAGCAGAAGTACCCTGCAGTTCTGCATTCTAACCACTGAGCCACCACAGCTCTTATAGGCTCTCTTGTTTGACCAGGGAGTCTGGAAGGTCTACAAGGTCCCTTCCAGATCTATTGTATTCTAAGAACCATGGGAGGATTTAGCTGAGTATACTCATGATATATATACATATACTCATGATGTATTTTACCCCCTCTTCACTTGGTCATCTCTTTCTTAGAAACTAGGTTTTGGGGTTTCCTGGACTTAATGCGGTAAAAGCACTCTGCCCCCATAACTATAAAGTTGTAGACATTGACAGCCTAAGTGATATTTATTTTTCCAGCCTGAATTCTTTTTGGGAACATGGGGAAATAAATACATCCTCTTATCTAGCATGTGCCTAAGACGGGAAATAAATTCTTGTTTTCTCGTACTCCCATATACCAAAGGTCTGCAATGAATAATTCGGGCAATCTCTCTGAATAGGAGACTAAAGAAGCTTCTCTATTACCAGTGATAATTATAAAACTCATAATGGGAGCATAAGGAAGGCCCACCATCAATCAGAGAGGAGAAACAATGGGGAGTGATAGGTATATAAAAGTGAAAATGGCAAAACCTCATGCAGAAACTCAATAGGGTTATTTTTTTCCCCCCTTTCCTTTTCCTTTTTTTCTTTGGCAAAGCTATAAATCATGGCGGGCTCATAATTTTCAGGGCAATTCATATCCTGCAATTAAAACATAACTTTTTCCGTAAACTGTTCAGCAGATTCACACATGCTGTAGCCAGCTGTGACGTTAGCCAGCTGTGACGTTAGCCACTCATCCCACAGCATGAGACCAAGAGCAACACAGTCACAAGAGAGGAGCAAAATCAGCAATTGTTCTGGTTTTCAAACCCCAATATTAAGTAGGCAAGAACCAGAATATGTATGTATGTATGTATGTATGTATGTATGTATGTATGTATGTATGTATGTATGTATATATGTATGTATGTATGTATGTATAAATAAATGGTTCTGTGTGTGTTGCAGCATAACTCTGGAACGCCTTGAGCAATTTCAACCAAACTTGGTACACAGATTACTTACCCTCTGGAAACAAATACTGTGGGGGTAAGACACCCCTAACACGCTTCGGGGCCTGTGTTCTGTTAAGATACAGCCTGCTGTGCCTTAAAATGGCTTCTACCATACTGCTGTAAAATGGTTTCTACTGTACAGTGCTGTGGAGTTGCCATGGTAACGGCCTCACAGTACTTCACAAGTGGGCTCACTCTGGTAAGGGAGAAAATCCAACATTAGAAATTGCGGGGACATTCATGGAAGGAGGGTTGGAATAAATAAATCTCTTGGCAGTGCCAAGTTATCATCCCAACGGAAATGTATGGTTGTGAGAGTTGGACCATAAGGAAGGCTGAGCGCCAAAGAACTGATGATTTTAAATTGTGGTATTGGAGAAGACTCTTGAGACTCCCTTGGGCAGCAAGGAAATCCAATCAGTCAATCCTAAAGACAATCAACTCCGATTGTCCTTTGTTGGGACTTACACTCAAATACTTTGTCCACCCAGTGGAAAGGGAGGACTCCTTGGAAAAGATCCTGATATTGGGAAAGATGGAAGGCAAAAGGAGAAGGGGACGACAGAGGATGAGATGGTTAAATAGTATCTTCGTTGCAATGAACTTGAATTTGGGTGAAGTCCAGGAGGCAATGAACAACAGCGGGGCATGGTGTGTTATGATCCATGGGATCACAAAGAGTCAGACATGTCTTAGCCACTGAACAGCAACAAATATTGATGGATGCAACCCACATAAACCAAAGCTCTTTGGGGCCCTTAATCATTTTTTAAAAATGTAAAGAGCCAAATCTTGTAAGAGCTACGGTCCTAGAGAAATCTGCTGGACACTGCAAATCCCAATTCTGCTTCAAATGCAGAAAGCCGTGAAGTAGGCCCTGGCAAAACTACCCAAGAGATTGGAAGGCAGGGAGAAAGTTAATCTCAAAAACTACCAGATGTGCTGCATGGAGTAAAAAGTTAGTGTAACCCAAGTAGCGGTGACAACATGTCAAGAATCAGAATGAAAAGTTCGGTCGGTCAGAGGCCAGGTCTGGCACACGCCATTCCCCAGAGTCCCAAAACCTGTTTTAAGAAAGAAAAACCAGGCATTCTCCTCATTAGCAACATACATGAGTAACAGCCAAAGCCCCATTCTAATGCATTGTCTGTACTGTGTAAAAAAATTCATTTGATTAATATTTTAGCTTTGGCAAAGTGTGAATAAGGCAGAGCAAGTTCTCCTTAATGACCCCAATTGTGCTAATGCAACAATCTAATGAAAACTTCACTCAGTTATGTTGGCATAATTTTAAATTTACCCCTTTCCCCTCTCACTGTAAAGTTAACAGTGCTCACTTTCGCGTAAGGGCCTCTTTGTTGTTTTATTTCCCATAATACCTGCAATTTATCCTTCTGAGAATGCTAGAGAAGCCAGGCCTTAAATGAGCAAAAGTATCATGATTCATTTGCTTAAAAAGCTCTGCAGGTCCTCCCAAATTTTCTCACTTACCTCCCCTCCCAACTTACAAATGTTTGAAGATATTTCTGCTAATTTACAATCTGAAAGATAGGTGATAGTTGAGAGTTTGAAAAATAGATTACTGTCTTCATTAATACAGGTTTGACCTACAAAGTCTTCACGTACTTAATGATTAAAAACCAAAGTGCTAAATAATAAATTATAAGAATTTATAGGAGTCATCATCTTGAAATTAGCTTACCGAATGTTCTTATCATAATAAATCTGAGTGTATGTCTAATTTACTATTAGCTGCCTAAAATTATATGTTGCAGGTAGATTTGATAAGGGAGGGGGGGAAGAGAAAATGGGAAACTATTTCATTTCAAGACAAAAAAAAACCTATATATATTTATTTAAAAAATTAAAAACATATGAATTGAACCACAAGTTGTTGAAAGGAAACTACATCTATAGACATGAAATACTGTATATATTTCTGGTGCCTATCTTTTATGGATGGAAACCAAATTGTATTTGTGTCACAAATGGGAATGTACTTAAGTAATCAGGCTGTTAGTTCAAATTTTCACAGGTTTAAACCAATCAAAATTATGTAAGTCACCCAGTGCCTTATGGGCTTTGGGCAGGCAGGCTGGTAGATGGATATAGATAATTGATAGATGGAGACAGATAGTCATCTAAAATCTATAGCCATGTTTCAGTTTGTTTAAGCTCAAAATAGTTTCTCAAGGCCTGTAAAGATAGGGACGTGGTGGTTCAATGGCTAAGACGCTGAGCTTGTTGATCAGAAAGGTTGTTGGTTCGAATCCCTAGCGCGGCGTAACTGAGTGAGCTCCCGTTACTTGTCCCAGCTTCTGCCAAACTAGCAGTTTGAAAGCATGTAAACATGCAAGTAGAAAAATGGGGACCTTTGGTGGGAAGGTAACAGCGTTCCGTGCGTCTTTGGCATTGAGTCATGCCGGCCACGTGACCACGGAGATGTCTTCGGACAGCGTTAGCTCTTCGGCTTTGAAATGGAGACGAGCACCGCCCCCTAGAGTCGGGAACGACTAGCACATATGTGCAAGGGGAACCTTTACCTTAACCTTTAAAGATAGGGGGACATTTTGTGACAAAAACTGCCCTACAAGGCAGAACTGGAGAGCTGAGGGTATCTGCCGAGACTTCCAACCAGCCATTCACACCATTTTTCATTGTTCCAGGGTATTCAAATTAACTATTCAGTAACCTATTGAGCAGATTTAATCTTCACTTAGAACTATTTGGACTCTATTGTAAATATCTATGGGTGTGTGTTACTGCAATGTGAACAGGCTGCTACTCCTACTCGAATGAACATAATTATTTGACTGTTAGGAGGAACATTTGCATTAATAATGAGTTTGTTATTAAAATATAAGATAATATGAACTATCTTTTGGAAATTCTAACCTTTTCCCAAATATTGTCTATTATATATTGGTTATTTATCTTCCACTGCTGTCCAATTCTCAGCATCTTATGTAGTAAGTAGAATTAAATACGATCATTCTACTATATCTAAATAAAAATGAGGTCCTCTGGATTTCATGCAGCCCCTAATTTTTTCTTTAACCTTTTAAGAGCATCCTTTGAGGTACCTTACCTAAAATTTGGTCTGTTTTGAATGTGTGCTAGATCTTAATTTAAAAACAAGTCTGCAGTGTTTAGTGCTGGCTTCTTCAGTGCTGTTACCTCAACTCTTTACATAATATACAGGGAAAAATATGGTTAGATAGCCAAATCATATCAAAAGTTGCTTTAAAATCGTGGGTTTGGCGGCTTTCCTAATTTTCCTGCTGAGAGAGAGCTGTGGGGAGATTAAACCCTGCATGAATGTATGGAGGATGAGACTTGCTTCCCTGGGCTTCAAATATAACTCGAGAAAACATCTGCAGCAGGGGTGAAATCCACTTACGTTTGCTATCGGTTTGGTAGCAATGTGAGAGCGTGTGGAGCATCAAATGTCAGTGCATGCGCAGAGTGTCAAAAATGGATGCGATGACATCTGGGCGGAGCCTGCTACTGAGCACACCTACATAAGTAGATAAGCGAATAGCGAGAAGGGAGAGATCCGATGCGCTATGCGATTTAGATTAGCTAGAAAGCAGGAAACTCTGCTTTCTAGTGAATATAAATTGCACTTCACAGCTGATCATTGGAAAAACCAATTGGCCTGAACTGGTTGCATTTTTTTTTACTACTGGTTCGAGCAAACTAGTAGCATTTTTACTACTGGTTTGGGCGAACTGGTCCGAACCGGTAGCAATTCACCCCTTATCTGCAGAATGGCTCAGGGTCATAGAAGGTACTTGAAAGTCTTTAGTAGATTAGCCCAACCAGTAATTTTTTGGGTGTGGGGGGGAATCTCAAAGACAAAAGCCAGTACTAGTTGTGTTCTTCAAAATTAAACCTTCACTTGTATTTTATGAAAGAGGAATGCTCAAACTAGTTGCCGGGAAAAAAAATAAGGGTGGAGGGAGTTAGGAGACTCCGTTCTCCCCCACCCTACTGAGTTTCTAATTAATTAGAAAGAAATTTGCCTTCAAAAAGAGAAGAAAAGCAGCTTGGGGATTTTCAACAGGAAGAAATGGCTGCTATGGCTGAAGGGAAGGTGTTTTTCTTTCTTTCTTTCCTTTTCTAATTTTTATTTATGGATGTTTTAAGTATTAAAAATTAATTAAAATGGAATGTGCTAAAAAATCAGTTTTTATCATTAGCTCTGGTTTTTCCATGCCTAGTGTTGACGGTGACGTTCAGATTTATCTGTGTCAACATAACAATTTACAAAGTTTCACTTATGTATATCTTTTTGGTGCAAGTTAAGATGACTCACATCAAAGAAGTAGTAGTAAGAGTATCCAGAATTTTGTTCCTTTCTTTTCCTCATTTCTGAAGGCTTTCTTCGGGACACCTAGATAGCATAAATAACTTTTCAAAGTTTTAATCCAAAATTTATGAATTATAATTTCTCCCAGTTTCTCTAAGGAGGAGGATAACAATTCCCAAGCATTTTTCAAGGCTTGAATTCACATTTTAGGATGAAAGTACCATTAGCTGACAGAAGGGAAAAAAGCCCCACCTGACGGTATCTTACTATTTAATTGAAATATGGAAAATTGCAGCAGTAATGGACTTGAAACTGCTTCCTCCTCCTCCTCTTCCTCTTCCTCCTCCTCCTCCTTCTTTCTCCTCCTCCTCCTCCTCCTCTTCTTCTTATTCTCCTTCTTATTCTCCTCTTCCTCTCCTTCTCCTTCTCCTCATCCTTCCCCTCACCCTCCCTTCTCTCCCTCCTTCCTTCTTCTTCATCATCCTATATGCCAGTGATCAAATGGTAGAGGGTCTAAAGCAAGGCCAATGCGGAAGGAAAGGGGAAGAAAGTTACTGTATTGGAGTCTCAGATTAAAAAGTAGGTAATCCCATTGGGAATATTCCACTTTAATTTAAGCAAGGTGGCAGCAGCATTAGCTGTGGGGACAAAAGGGTAAAGAGGTTAAGGGGGCAAACTGGCATATAGGAGCCGAGGTGGCGCAGTGGTTAAATGCAGCACTGCAGGCTACTGCTAGATCAGCAGTTCAGCAGTTCAAATCTCACCGGCTCAGGGTTGACTCAGCCTTCCATCCTTCCGAGGTGGGTAAAATGAGGACCCAGATTGTTGGGGGCAATATGCTGACTCTCTGTAAACCGCTTAGAGAGGGCTGAAAGCCCTATGAAGCGGTATATAAGTCTACTGCTATTGCTATTGCTATATAGGGGGATAAAAAAAACAATAGCCGTGTCCTATTTATTGCCTAAAATGTATCTCAGCTGAAACCCACAAGATTACTTGCTTTTTGGATTGGCCAAATCACCGCTCAGCCTCAGTCCAACTCCTGAACCAGAATGTGCATACTTGCATAGAATAAAATGATCTTTCCATTTTCAGTCACCAATGAAGACATGGTAATACCATGAAAGATGGTGTCAGGGTTCCAAGTAAGACCCCCAACAAAAGAAGACTCCGAGGCTTGAGTTTCTTCAAAGTTCCATTTTATTAGAGATGTCATATTGACACATCTGGGAAAACCCGAATCTGAAAGCTTCCAGATTTTTCCCCACCCAAGTGAAAGTTCAAGTCCCTACCCAGCGTCCACATGTCCATCACATGGTCCAATCAGTCGCCATCCCAACTGGAGATGCCTCCCAGTCATACCCCTCCAGGTGCAGGGCAAGATGTCCTTGACTCTCTGAGAAAGGAATGTTATTTTGACTGTCTATCCCATTCCATATATCCCCCCCCCCCTCCAATTCCCATAGCATTTAATGTGGCAATGTAAAAGATGGCTTCCAGACCTGACATATGGCACATTAGATTGCCTGTATGGTTTTTCCACATCTGTTTAATACAATGCATCTCTTTTCATTTTTTTTTGTTTCTTTTTACCTTTTTTGTTTCTTTGTTTTGAGAATGATTCTTAGCTATGCTGGATCATGTCCCCCCAATGGCAAATCCATTCTTCTTTCATTTTCACACTTTTAAGTCCAATCCTTTCCAATTTAGCCTGCCACATTTACTCAGAGTAGCCTTAGGCGTGACTTTTCCTGCTTTTGTTATTATCCTAGTTACCTGCGTTCCCATTTCTATGTTGATTTTTGGATCCATCATCCACTCTGTTTTCTGGGTGGCAACGCACTTGCTAAATCAACAATAAAAGAAATATGGTGCTTGCTTTCCAAATAGAACATGTTTTAGCAGCGAACCATTTGTAATGTTTTCCAGCAGGTATTTTTGTCTCCCCGAGCTTCATTAACATTTCTAATTGCTCATTAGTTTTCTAAAAGGCTTGACTCAGCACCATCTACATGTCGACCTGTTCTCTGTAGCAGGCTGTGCTACCTAACAATGCAAGGTCATTGGGGGCCACTTCCATTCAAATATGGGCTCTCTTATTTGTTCAGAGTGAGTAAAAATATCCATATATGGTCCTGAGATGAGGACATTTTCATAGCTTCTCCATTTCGGGACCAACCAGAGAAATTCTCAGCATCATAACAGGAGTGGAGGCATTTAGAATTTGATTTCCCTCCCACCCACTCACCCACCCCCTTGTTATGCTATCTTAGCATTTAGAGTCAGAGTTGGCTAACACTCCAAATAAATATTGGCATTTCAGCTGCCTCTTAGCTGCATTTCCCCAATTAATAGCATCTCGATCATTTACATTCAGGTCATCCATGCATCTTGAGTTTAAACTCTTACGTTGATTGAGATAATGTGAAGGTAAGGGCCGGAAGCTAATACAGGTATGGAAGGCCTGGTTAAAGGAAGGACAATGTGAAGTACGCTTGTTTAAGAGACTAATCACTTAAATACATGCTACTTGTGAGTAAGGGAGAAATGAATCTTTCCTTCCTTCCTTCCTTCCTTCCTTCCTTCCTTCCTTCCTTCCTTCCTTCCTTCCTTCCTTCCTTCCTTCCCTTTTCCAATCTCCTTCCTTCCTTTTCCAATCTCCTTCCTTCCTTCCTTCCTTCCTTCCTTCCTTCCTTCTTTCCTCTCAGTAAGCAAAATTGCATTCTGAAGGGTGTTTGAAATGAAATTCTCTTCCACCTCTCATGGCTCCCACATTGGTAGAGGGACAAGAGATACTCAGGTTTCAATTCCCATTCAGTTAGGAAATTCAGTGGGGTGACTTTGGGTCAGTTATTATCCCCCTGCCTAATCTAGTTCACAGCATCGCCGTAAGGATAATAATAATAAATGCCAGTCTGTTTTTGACAATAAAATATTACATATACACAGAGGTGACCTTCTTTTGAAGATTCAATGGCTGCATTCACAGCAACACACTTTTTAATTATTGAATTAATCCATTTTCTGTGTTTGTACAGTACATTTATAAACTATCCAAATGGAATAGAGTTGAAATTTTTGCCAAAACCTTAAAAAAATGACTTAGGTTGATTCTAATAAAGCTTAACATACTGGTCATTAATATATTTCCTTTAATAAGTGTGATAGCATCCAAATCACTTATTAAACAGTGAACAATATTAACAAAATCCTATGGCATATAGATTGCTGAAATAACATTCAGAAATCATGTTAGTAAAATGTTGAAGCAGCAATCAAATTTTAAATCTTTTTTATATAAAATGTATATTTTGAGATAATCCCAGTTTGAAACTTTTTTTTTTAAAAAAGAACATGTAATGAGTAAATAGGAACTATTAATAAAATGGATCAATTTACTGCCAACCAAGCTCTGAAAGCATTTGAAATATTTCAAGGAAAAAATGGATTGTCTAAAATTGCAAAATGTCAATAGATTCAGTTAAAACGCCTCTTGATCTCACAGGTTTAGTTCAGATGCCTTATGCCAAAGGTGCTTTTTCAAGAAGCAACTGGACTATCTTTGTTTTTCCTTGAAGGCATTTCGCCTCTCATTCAAGAAGCTTCTTCAGTTCTGACTGGATGGTGGAGAATGGAAGGATTATATTCGCTGAAATTATCTGGTCGTTTTTCTAAGAAAGTCCAGTTGCCTCTTCAAAAATAACCTTTGGGACAACCATGACCTGGATGACTGAGAATCTCTCTAGACATTCAGATGCCTTAGTGCTATCTCACACTTGAATTACAATCAGCACTGGAAGATTTCGGATAATTCAAAGTTCAATATTTTTAAATAAACAATTAAACAGTATCAGTACTGTGGATATTTATTGTTTGCAAGAACTGTCCAAACAAGGATTGGATTACCTCATATCAATAAATAAATAGCTAACATTTTTTTTAAATATATATATTTTTATTATTTTTACATTTAAAACAATGTAGTATCGCGAAGTCGAAGTGTCCATACATTCACATTATAAACAATTAGTCTCAACCATTAACTATTAGCCTACTTAATACATTGTCTATCCTTCTGTCCAATCACAATATATAGAGTTTGTTCCAGTCTTGTCACCTTGTCTTATACCAATCATAAAATCTGTTCCAGACTTCAAAATATTCTGATTCCCCTTTATTTTTTAAGTTCAAGAGTGAGCCTATCTGCTTCTGCACAGGCCAATACTTTTCTGATTATATCTAATAGCTAACATATTAAAGGATATCACCCTGGTTGCAATCTCAAGATAAGACTATTTCAATTAAAGTTTGGTTTATATTATATTAGGTTAGTTATACTATTATTTCAAGTTTTTTTTAACAAAAGTGGGCTTCTTGCTGGAAATGTAAAATAGGTCAGAGAAGCCGTCACCAACTGGTGGTCCGTGGACCACTGGTGGTCCATGAGAAAATTTTGGTGGTCCACAGAAAAAATATTTGCATTTTTTATATTGCACTAAAGCAGTGATCCTCAAACTACAATCCCTGGGCTGGATACGTGCAATGAACGTTTATGTTGCTGCAAAGGTCTTTTTGTGCAGTCGGAGGGTGGGGGAGAAATTCTGACTTGGGGTCTGCTTTGGCCTCCTGGTGCAGGGCTTTGGCCAAAGAGCCGGAGGGCCTCGTTCCAGTGGGATTGCATCATGGCCTGGAACTGGCTGACCATCTCAGTCCACTGAGCCTCCAGGCGCCGGTACCTGGCCTTGCACTCCCGCACGTCTTCCCTCTGCTTGGAAAGCCTATGCTCGTAGTCCTCAGTGAGGTGCTTCTGCTGATCCTCCTTCTCGGCCAGATCCAATTTGAACTGAGCTGTTTTGCCAACTCTTTCTCATGGTGGCTTCTTAGCTCCAACAACTGCTTCCTCTTCGGACCCTAAGGAGCCCGGGCAGGCAGGCGAGGAGTGGCTGGGAGGGGCAACGCCGTGAGTGACGTTGAATTGGCCATGCCCACCCAGTCACATGACCACCTTGCCACTCCCACCCAGCAGGTCATTAGGTCATATTAGTGATCTGCGGGATTTAAAATTATGAATTTAGTGGTCCCGAGTTCCGAAAGTTTGGTGACCCCCTGAGTCAGAGGACTCTTGTATGATATAGGTTTTGGTATATATAGTGTCTCTTGTTAGTTTAACAACTAATACATGGTGTTAAAGAGATCAGTTAAAAAGACCGAATGTATTTCTGAATGATGTATTAAAATCATGGAATCACTATAGGGGGGTGGGGTGGGGGAACAGATTTACTGAATTTAAATGGCAGTTAAAAAGTTCATTTTTTTTCAATGTTGAAAAAGCTTTTGACACATTGGATTCGCTGATTCGGATCACCAAAAATATGTTTGTTTCCTGTTTTAGAGCTTGTACATCTCAGTATAATTGCAAAGATTAATCTATATTGTTTTATGTAGACAAGCTTTAAAGATGGCTTTAAAAACTGGGTTGACCTTCCATATGTAATATAATTTTGTTCTCTTTATTTTCTCTGTTTTTATGCTGTTTTTTTTTTAAAGAAAATTCTCTCATGTCTCTTTTTTCTTGTTCTTATCTCTCCTCTCCATCAATATATTTAAACATTCATAATTAAACCACGAAAACAAATTCCTTAAACTTAACAAAGGTCTCGTTTGGGAGCTTCCCACACCCCCCACCCCTCTGCAGAAGCCATTCATCCTGCAAGTTAGTAAAACTAAGATGGCTTGTCATAGCTGTAAGCTATCAATAAAAATTAACGTACCACGAGAAATTGAAAAGGAGGAAAAGGCATTTAAATGTTCAGGGTCACGGAGCTATCCATGCATCCTTCCTGAACGTACTCTGGTGATAAGAGGCGTGATTGTTTGCCACAAGCTGTATTTCCAGATTATGTTCTTACATTATATAACAGCATGTTCAAATCAAGGGCAGGGGTACTAAAGTTGCATGAAATCAATAGGCAAAATGCAGTTTTATTTTATGGATAGTCTGGAACGAGGCAATGTAGGCTAAATAGTCCAATATCTTTTTCTCCTAAATTGACTTTTGCCAGTTCTGGGTTGTTGTTTTTTTCTCTGCTTCAAATACAGGTCATAAGTCGTTGACCAATAGGGACAAAGAGACCAATGTGGGCCCCAATAGGGACCACAATTTCTGTTGCTTAAAGAAGGCAGTTATGAAGTAAGTCACAACCACTTTTATGACTTTTATGGCTATGGTTCTTAAGCAAGTCACCGTAGTTGTGAAGAAGGATTGTGCGGTTGTTAAGAAATCTGATTTTCCCCATTGACTTTGCTTATTGGAATTTGCTTGGGAAGGTTGCAGATAGTGACCAGATGACCTCACGTCACTGCAACCTTCCTAAATACCTGCAGTTTGTCAATTGCCCATTGAGCCACCCAATCACCCACAATATTGATGTATCCCAATTCCTATTACATTCCAATGGAAATTGCCCTTTGGAGGGGGGGATGCATCCCACAAATTAACTTGGTAAACCTTTGGGTACAGTTTGTGTGTCTTTTTTGATTTCAAGCATGTGTTTCCTACATAGTTCATATAATTGAGGGGTAAAACAAAAATAAAATAGCTTTCTCTAATTTTGTCAAGATGTTGCTACTAATCTCTGTTTTGCTGGACAAATCATTTCACTTGTGTCCTGTATTTGAAAAGGGCCAGTTTGATTAGTGATTAAAGCACCAGGCGTAACTAAAATTCTACTCCTATCTTTTGAACGGAGTCAAGTTGACCCTCAGTTGTAGGAAGAAGTCATTAGCAAAGCACTTCTGACAATGCTGCCAAGAAAACTCCAGGGATTTGCAAATAATGCCAAGAATCAACATTACTTGAAGGCATCAAATGCACACACACCCCAAAAATGATACTGAAGACAACAGGAATCATATTTATTTGTTCAGAGGTATCTGTTATTCCAGCTGCATTGTTAATAATCATGATGAAGTTGAATAGAATGCCATTATTTTAAGAGCTGAAAAAACTAAAAAAGATGGTCTCACAAGAACGTTTTTAGACGTGTGTGCTGCTATTACCTATCCTAACCCCTTTTGTATGTAATTATGTTAGGATAGCGATCTGACTCCTTGTTCTCAATGTAGAGCCATTTTTAATCTTTCTTCCACACTTCAAAAGTAGAAACGTTTTTTCTGCTTCTACCTTCCATCAGAGAGATCTTTCAAAAGCCCAATAGAGCAAGCACAGAGTTTCCTTCTGTCTTCTGAATAGAAAAAGTTTAACACTTTCTCTTTGTTTGCCATATTCTCAACTAAGCAGAACAGAAAACGTCTTAGGAGCTGTTCTGCTGAGAACATGGCCAATGCAGAGCCCTTTAAAATAGCAGATGCAATTGCCACAGTTAAGCGATGTGAGTGTAATGTTTGATAGGTTTAGTCAATCATAAGAAAAAGGAGCAACATTTATTCTCCATGATGCCTAACGTGGACTATTGCTTCTAACATCTAGAATAATTCATGTAATCATTTCATTCTCTCACCCTGCAATTTTCTCTAACCCAACATTGATTGTCAAAATTCTTAACAGCTGCCAAGTAGATTCTGAATCTGTACAAAACAGAAAGAACATCCATGTTTGAAATTTCTCCGAATTTGCCCATGCACTCAACAAAACAGGACCTTTCTTAACCACAAATAAACCATAGTCCTGAAGATGTCCTCTTTTGTGCAAAAAACCAAACAAACATGTGTCTCTTTGTCATGTCCAGCTGTTTGACTCACATCCCATCTCACAGATCATTGAACTAAAATTGGAAAATCATAGATTGCTTTTTTTATTTAACTGATTAGTACAATTTATATCCTGTCTTTCTGTCTAATGGAACAGACAAGATGGTGCATTACACAAAATAAGGAAAACAATAGATATGTACAAAATACCAAAGAGGGAAACTAAACGTGTACATTGTAAATCCTAAAGTCATTAACATTTAAAGACCTGGCTAAAGCACTTTAATAGCTCTGTGATCTCTACTTCTTCTTCTTTTTTTAAAAAAATATCAAAGTAGGCTGTATGTCATGAAAAGATTTTATCTTTGATGGTTACAATGAGGGTAAATGCTCACCAAGGAAGAAAATGACACAGGCACACAAATCATCGATGTATAAAAATAATTCTGAAATTAAAAGAGAGGAGGCGAAGAGAGAGATTCCTAAAGCTTCAATTCTTCTGTTTCGGAACTAAGGCCTGTAGTTGAAATTCAAAGCAGAGAGGAACTTTAGAAAGTGTCTGTATACAAGCTCTCCCTTGTTTGTGTGTGATTTAATGCAGTTTTTCCGATTTGAGTTTTTGATATCTGATGGATGCATGGTGCCACAACTTGATACCTGATCATCAAATGTTATAATTGAACTTTTGTGCTATTTCTCTTTTGCCTTCCACTTTAATTGTAGCATCTATTTTCAGACTTGGTCTGTTGTCCTGGGCTAAAAGAATGGAAATAATGGAATTCATGGGTCTACACTGATGATGTTATTTTTGTATATTTGTACTTTAAAAAAATGCCCATGGGCAACAGTTCATTAGTATATAAATACAGTTTAACTTCCTGCAGAATTACTAATAATTCTTTTATTATTTTAATACTTTTTGCTTAGTTTGCTTTGGATAATTTTCAAAGCGCTATTCCCAGTCGAGATTCCCAGGAGACAGAATTTTTTACTATTAAAAGTTCTCCACCCTCCAATCCAAGAAGGAGCAACTAAGAGAGAACCCCCCTAGGTTATTTGTAACTTGATTTTATCTCAGTAAATTAATTGAGTGAAAGCAGAGTCAAAATCTAAGAGAAAATGCCTCTGAGCCATTTATATATAAGACTGTGCTTAAAAAGAGACACGACTTTCCACAAACTCAGTGGAATGTTCTTTGTGTTTGAGGATACTGAAAGTCGTAAAACATATGAATCTGAATTTATAACATGTATCTGGGTATTCGTTGTTCAATTGTTTCTCAGTTTAAGCCATTCTTGCATTTACATATCACTTACGTTGCATATTCCTAGCTGTTTATCTGTGCATAGTATTTTAGTACTTATAAACCCTACACAATTCCCAGTTTACATCAGGTAACATTTATTTATGTGGAAAATATATTTGCAATAATGTAAATAAACAGGGAGTATCTTGTTGTTGTTTTTAATCAACTAGTCTGAATGTGATGTAGCCAGTTGTAGGATTCAATTTTTTTTACTACCAGTTCTGTGGGTGTGGCATGGCTTGGTGGGTGTGGCTTGGTGGACCTGGCAGGGGAAGGATACTGCAAAATCTCCATCCTCTCCCCACTCCAGGGAAAGGATACTGCAAAATCCCTATTCCCTCCCGATCATCTGGGACTCGGGAGGCAGATAATAGATGGGGGCAGAGCCAGTCAGAGGGGGTATTTACCAGTTCTCCAAACTACTCAAAATTTCCGCTACCAGTTCTCCAGCTGCTCAATACCACCTCTGGATGTAGCCAATACTTCTCAATGTCTTCGTCTCAATATATTTTTCATTATGGAGAAATAAGGATTTTTTTCCTCACAGTGAGAATAATTAATTAGTGGAATGGTTTGTTTCCAGAAGTTGTGGAAGATTGAACCTCCTGCTCAACCAGGAGACCCTAGATCATTCTGAACAAATGTCTGTCCAGTCTCTTCTTGAAAACCTCCAGTGATGAAGCACCCACACCTTCTGGAGGCAAGCAGTTCCACTGGTTAATTGTTCTCACTGTCAGAAAATTTCTCCTTGTTTTTTTTCCCTAATTTTTATGTCAACCCCCCCCCCCCCAAGGGATCTCTGTTTCAATCTTTCAGTATGGTTTAGCCTCCCTTATCATCTTTGTTAATGGATGCAGTGACTCAGTGGCTAAGACGATGAGTTTGTAGATCAGAAAGGTCGGCAGTTCGGTGGTTTGAATCCCTAGTGCCGCATAATGGAGCGAGCTCCTGTTACTTGTCCCAGCTTCTGCCAACCTGACAGTACGAAAGGACGTAAAAATGCAAGTAGAAAAAATAGGAACCACCTTTGGTGGAAAGGTAACAGCATTTTGCACATCTTTGGCGTTTAATCATGTCGGCTAAATGACCACAGAGACGTCTTCGGATAGCGCTGGCTCTTCGGCTTTGAAAGGGAGATGAGCACTGCCCCCTAGAGTCAGAAATGATTAGCACATATGTGCGGGGGGACCCTTTACCTTTATCATCTTTGTTGCTATTCTTTGCATGCTTTCTAGGGTCTCAACATCTTTTTTTGTATCATGGTGTCCAGAAATCGTTCATCATATGATTCAGCCTCCAGACCTCTAAACCAACCTAGACCCAATTGTTTAGCTATACCTGAATTGTGAGGACACCTATAGGACTTTTAACTTTCAGGAATAAATAAAACCTTGTTTAATTTCTTTGATTTGGAAGAATGCTTGTTTTTTTTTTTCTTAATTCTTTCCTTATTCTTTGTATCACGACTGAATAGCAGACAAATTTGTGTTAGAAATGTCCATTTGTCTAATACACCCTCTGAAATTACATGTTTTCTCTCTCTTTTTTTGGTTTTGTTTCCAAAGGTATTTTCGTATCTTGCCGTCAGTATTTTATTTACTAAGTTATCCAACCTTATAAATATTTGAGTAACTTTTTGGTCTGGATTAAAATCTTTCCCGGCAGCTCAGTGCAAATAGACTTTTTGCTCTAAGCGGCAATAGTAATCAGATAAATTAATATTGATTTGTAAGAAAATACGCTCTTTTAGAAATAAAATGCATTTTGCTAAATACTTCTTTCTTTTAGCCTTTTGCTAAGCAGTAACCACAATCCATGCAGCAAAAAATGTGAAGGGAAAAAAACAAGGGAAAGCATTCCTCATGGTTTTCCCAGAGAAACTAATTATGGCCAAAATAATGGAAACTATAGTAGTGATGTTTTATTTTTCTTTGTTATACAGCACATTTAGCAAAAATCTTGAAAGGGGGAAATCCGTCATTTGCCCACCCCATGTTCATTAGACATATGAAATATTAAATTGCAATGGTAGTGTGATTAATCTTTAAAAGAAATGTTGTATTTGACTATGGCACCAAACCATAGTTTAATATGACAAAAATGTGCAACAGGGAGTCTTCAGTAAGGGCGGAGAAATGTGTCAGGTTTGTACATTCCTGTGCTCCTCATTTTTTCCCCAGTTTTCAGGTGGCTCTATCCTATTTCCACATCATTTTGCAAATTTAAAAAAGAACATCTGCCTGGAAATATGCTTCCATGCATCTTCATCATACCAAATATTTTGTTCACCAAACACATTATTTGCAAAGAGTAGATAAATCCTGCCACTAGTTCTTTTCTCACTAATATACAGATATTAAAACGGTAAAGGTTCCCCTCGGACATGTGTGCTAGTCGTTCCCAACTCTAGATGGTGGTGCTCATCTCCGCTTCAAAGCCGAAGAGACAGCGCTGTCTGAAGACGTCTCCGTGACTATGTGGCCGGCATGACTAAATATCGCAGGTGCACGCAACACTGTTACCTTCCTACAAAAGGTGGTTCCTATTTTTCTACTTGCATTTTTACATGCTTTCGAACTGCTAGGTTGGCAGAAGCTGGTGCAAGTAATGGGAAACTCACTCCATCACGTGGTGCTGGGGATTCGAACCGCTGAACCGCCGACCTTTCTGATTGACTAGCTCAGCGTCTTAAGTCACTGAGCTACGTTAATCACAAAGAGACTCAGGAACTAAAAATAAAATACAATATAGAAAAATGTCAATTCTTTCTTTATTCTTCAGTAGATAAGGAGCTGGAACTAATTCCACAAAATTATACAACTAAATATATCACTGAATACATAGAATATCATTGAAACAGTAGCACAATCATTCTCAGCATTAATTGTGCCAGATGTTGTTTTTTTAAAAACTTGCAGTTGCTTGGCAGAGTTATAAAAACTGTCAGGACCATCTTGAAACAAACATGAATGGTATGTAGGTGCACACAAACATTATTTATTAATTTTTTATGAATTGTGCTGAGGGAGAGTTGATTGGGCCAAAATCACCCAATTGGCTCTCATGGCTAAAGCAGGACTAGAATTTACTGTCTCCTGGTGATTTGGCCAAGGTCATCCAGCTGACCTTCATGGCTAAGGAGAAACTTGAACTCACACTCTCCTGCTTCCTAGCATGGTGCCTTAGCCACTAGAAATCACACACACACACTTACCATAAATATTTATTTTTAGATTCCTTTTTCAGCCCACATTTATTTTATTAACTTCATGTCATTATCCAAGTATAACTTGAATATGTCAGATTTCATCCCAAATTAACATGGGCATCACTGTTGAAACGATTTTAAAAAATGGAGCTTGGCTTATTCTCTCTTTCTCCAAAACTAAACTTCCTTTTGCTTTTTTCTTTACAGAGATTTCTTTTTCCCATGATAAAGGTTTTGTATTTTTTTTTCTTCTTCTTCGGCAAGGGTTTTGCTGAGTGGGCAAAGGCACGGTCTCTTTAAGTGTTTAACAGTAATTGGTTCATGTCCCAGTGTTCATTGAAAATCCTAGACATTTCATGTAAAATCATCTTAATGAGGAGATGAATTTTTCATTCACATTAGAAAGCTCACTCTGACAAACAATTTCTAAATAAAACTTTGGCGGTATGACATCCCATATTGGACTTGACAAAGAGGACAGGTGCATTAGAATAAAACTGTATGGCGATCCTTCAAACTGTCAGCCATGAATATTTTATTTCTTAATGAATCATCCTTACAAAATGAACTTTCTGGTTGTAGTGTCAGTGCCATTTACAAGGAAAGGAAGAAGGGAGAGAGGGAGGAGGAAGGAAGGAACGAAGGAAGGAAGGAACGAAGGAAGGAAGGAACAAAGGAAGGAAGGAAGGAAGGAGATTGGAGAAGGAAGAATGGAGGGAGGAAGAGAGGAGATTGGGGAATGAAGGAAGGAGATTAGAGAAGGAAGGAAGGAAGAGAGAGGAGATTGGAGAATGAAGGAAAGAAGGAGATTGGAGAAGGAGGGAGAGAGGAAGAGAGAGGAATTGGAAAAGGAAGGAAGGAAGGAGATTGGAAAAGGGAAGGAAGGAAGTTTTAAATATGCGGATGTCAGAAGAGTGCTGTTCAAAAATGACATTTTACTGTGCTCTACCTCTGTCTTCATGCTGTTTCCAAGAGAATGTCATTCCATTTTAAAAGTAAACGATCAAGAAAGTTGATCATTACTTTTATTAGTCTTGACATGAAAAGTCACAGCACAGCTGTCTAATTATTCTGTCAGGGTTTCCTCAGCAAAGTACAAGAAGTTAATTGACTGGTTATAAATGGTAGAGATAGACGTGGTTGGAGGCAAGGCATCCTGCTTAGCCATGTGTTGACTACATGTATCAAATTATCCCTTTCTGCCTGAACCCCCCACAGGTCTGTCTTTGTGCCCTTTGTCGGGAAATTGTCAAGCATGGGCCAGATTCATGCACAGCTGCTTCATAAAGAGTTTGCGTTACTAAACTGGTTTGACACCTTTCCCCAAAACCTTTTGGCATCACAATAAGGATGGTGTTCTGATGGAGGCTTCTCAAGACCATGAACCCAACAAAAAACCCTTTTATTAATTGGCTGTGAATTCTGCTCATTCACATCCAGCAAAGTCTTTCAAGGGAGGATTTACAGTCACAGACCTTATCTGGCTTGGAGAGCTGCCAGGCCGATATGTGCAAAACTTGGCAAGGAGTCTTAGAGAGTCATGAGCCAATTAAGTGAACTAATTGTCTCCTGCAAACTCCCCTCCCCTTTCGCTCCTCTTTTATTTCCTCTGGGAGGGGCCATTCATCGTCCACCTGTACCTTTACTCCCAAGTCGACCTCTGTTCTTTAGCTGTTCCCTTCTCCTGGCACCTCTGTGCATGTTCCCACTGGGAACAGGCTCCAGCCGTTCGTCTGCCTCACTGATGTCTGACTCTGAAGGCAGCTGAGAACTGGCATATGGCTCTACACACTTGTTGAGATACAAGAATGTAGTAGCATTTTTAGGATGGCATCACCACACATGGAGCTTCACTGTACTGTGGACCTCAGTGCCTCCACATGCTGGTCTTTAATACCAGCAAATACATTGCATTATATTCAAATCATGTGTTTATTCACACAACATGAATTTCCCCCTAATAATTCATTGGTAAATAAAGGGGAAGGCATTCTTATTTTTGTTGTTATTGTCCAGTGATTTCTATCTGGTCACATTTTTTTCCAGAACTGACTAATAATAGCTTTTTCTTTGAGATCTTGTAAACTCATGCTGGGGTCATCAGTGTTGTATTTATTCATCTTGCTTCTCTTTGCCTCTTTTTCTACTGCCGCCTTCCTCCTCCTCCACCTCCTCCTCCTCCTCCTCCTCCTCCTCCTCCTCCTCCTCCTCCTCCTCCTCCTCCTCCTCCTCCTCCTCCTCCTCTATCCATCATCATCATTGGCCATCATGTTGGCAATCCTATTTTTATCAACAGTTGCACAAAGAAGTGCTGTTGAGTTTTGCTCAGACCAGTCCCTTAGATTTTGAAGCCATGATGTTCTTATTCTGCTTGGACCTCTTTTGCCTTCAATCTTTCCTTGGAGGATCAAGTGAAGGATGCCATATTTTTCCGCATCACATGTCCTAAATAGTCTACTTTTGATGCTTTCCCTTGGCTTGCCTAGGTGGCTCTACTGCCTTTGGCCTCTGCCAATCTCAGGATCTTCCAGTGATTCCTAGCTTTACCCAACGGGTGCAAAATATTTAAGCACTGGCTTCTTCTTAAGGCTTCCAGTGAGCAACCTGGTTTCACGTTATGCATCTCCTGTTAGCTGAGATGAATAGAGACTCTGTTGAAGACCTGATAAATGATTGCAGCTGTTATTGCTGGAAAGTGTTCCACCTTGAAAGATTAGCTTGCCGATTTACCCGAATTACTGTACAATGGTCTGCTGACCTAATGAAATTAACTTTCTTAGTAATGTGCAAACATGACTTCTTTCCTCTTCTTCCTGTCCTCTGACACCCACCCACCCCCATCCTTGCTGTTTCCCCATTTTTCTTTCCTTCTCTTCCCAGGGCAGTTAACCCTTCACATTCCTATCTATTTCTTGGGCCTCCTTCTGCTTCTCTTCTTTTAACTTCTAGTGTCACTTTTGTGGAAAGGAGGTAGGGGAGTACTTAGGTTTGCTGGTGTATCCCATGTGAAACAATGATTAATATTTACAGATAGGGTGTACTTTGTTTTAGTCATTTGATTAATTATTTTTGTAGGAGCGATGTACTGCTTCAGTTTGGCACTCTTAACGATACCTGGTTAATGAATTATATGATAAAGCAACAGGGACGCAGTGGCTCAGTGGCAAAGGTGCTGAGCTTATCTATCAGAAAGTTGGGCAGCTCGATGATTCGAATCCCTAGTGCCATGTAACGGAATGAGCTCCCATTACTTGTCTCAGCTCCTGCTAACCTAGCAGTTCAAAAGTATGTAAAAACGCAAGTAGAAAAATAGGAACCACCTTTGGTGGGAAGGTAACAGAATTCCGTGCGCCTTCGGTGTTTAGTCATGCCGGCCACATGACCACAGAGACATCTTCGGACAGCGCTGGCTCTTCGACTTTGAAACGGAGATGAGCACCGCCCCCTAGAGTTGAAAACAACTAGCACCTATGTGCAATGGGAACCTTTACCTTTACCTAATAGGTACAGTAATAACAATAATGAAACTAGAAGCCTTCAGAACAAAACCACAACTTAACTGTTCACCAGAAGTAGGAAATTACTTTTGTTTTGTGCCACAAAACAGGAGACCCCAGAAATAAACCTGTGTAATCACATCTTCTCCACTAGATGGCGACCTTCAGCAGACAGTCATGGTCTACCCTACTGGGAAGATTGGGTATTTGGGTGAGAAGATTTGTATACAGTACAAAAATCATACAACAATAATCATTAAAACACACTAAAAACAATAACTAAAAACTATTAAAACCATAAAAAACAACTATCTGTGAGAGTTCACTCCAATTTATTAACAATGCAGCCAAATGAATGATATACACTAGTTAAACTTATAACAACATAGTTATTACTTAATGCATGCACACACAAACATATTGTAACTTTATGTGTATACATATCTGCATATATAAATAAAATTTTGTCACATGTGCAGGAAGGGTGTTGTTTTGAACTATCACCCTTACACAAGGATGTTAGCTCAGTTGAAATACTGAGTGTTACATAGAATTATTGTCTGTGTTTAGATGTTATCTGAAGGAAAATGGATAATCTTTTAGACAAATAGAGTAATTTTAAGGGACGTGGTGGCTCAGTGGCTAAGATACTGAGCTTGTCGATCAGAAAGGTTGACAGTTCGGCGGTTCGAATCTCTAGTGTCGCATAACGGAGTGAACTCCCGTTACTTGTCCCAGCTTCTGCCAACCTAGGAGTTCGAAAGCATGTAAAAAATGCAAGTAGAAAAATAGGGACCACCTTTGGTGGAAAGGTAACAGCATTTTGCACATCTTTGGCGTTTAATCATGTCGGCTAAATGACCACAGAGACGTCTTCGGATAGCGCTGGCTCTTCGGCTTTGAAACAGAGATGAGCACCACCCCCTAGAGTCGGGAACGACTAGCACATATGTCCGAGGGGAACCTTTACTTTTACCTTTAAGCTAGCCTGAGAAAAACCAATTTCGGGGGGACATCTACAAAACAGTGCAAAATGGTGCCAATAGAAATTTCCATAAACTTGGCACCAATACAGAAAAGATTTGTCATCATCATCTTTATTATGGTCATTAACTAGCACAAAGCAAGGATTTGATCTCTGCAATTAGGAACTCAGTATACACTGAAGGACAACAGAAGGATATTAGTAATCGGTCTTAAAGCCCAGAAAAGTTTATCCTGTATGGTCCGATAATATTTGGTTTAATTATAATCAGTAGTATCTATTACCTTCCTTAAAAAGCAAGGCCAAGTTGTACATTTTGGCTTAGATATTCGTGGCAATTGTTATATTAATCTTTCATTCAGTATAGGTCCATGATGGCGAACTTATGGCATGCATGCCGAAGTGGCACACAGAGCCATCTCTCCAGGCACGCGAGCTTCGCCTGTTACTCTTCCAGGTTCCGGCATGGCGGCCAGCTGGTTTTCACGTGCACAGGAGCACTAGAAACTGGAAGTGCAGTTTCCGGCGTGCATATGCATATCAGCCACCTGGTCTTCCGGTTTCTGGAGTCCATGCACGTGTGAAGACCATCTGGCTGTTGTGCATACGCACACCGGAAACTGGAAGATCATCTTCCCAATACGTGCATGCGCACCGGGTGGCTACTCTTCTGGTTTCCAACACTGGTATAGGTACTCCTAGACTTATAAAAAATTGTTTAGCGATCATTGAAAGTTACAATGGCACTGAAAAAAATGCCTTATGGCTTCTTTTCATGGTTACACCCATTACTGCATGTGGTCAAAATGCAGGCGCTTAGCAAATGATTCATATTTATGACCGTTGCAATATCCCGGGGTTGTGTGATCACCTTTTGTGACCTTCTGACAAACAACATTAATGGGGAAGCCGGAATCACTTAACAGCAGTGTTACTAATTTAACAATTGCAATGATTCACTTAACAATTGTGGCAAGACAAATCAAAAAATGGGGGGAAATTCACTTAACAGCAGAAATGTTGGGTTCAATTGTGATTTTAAGTCAAGTACCACCTGTATGTAGTATCTGGCCTGTTAATAGTCAGTGACACAATCTATAAAGTTTAAGGAGGTAAAGTCAATCCACCCATCTAACTCTGGCAAGAAATAAAATGAGAATCCCCCCCCCCTTGCATCTAGAGTTGGGATGGAACAAGAGAGTGAAGGTACTTAGAGTGATAAAGAGCAGGATGTATGGTGGGGATTGAGTCCTTTTTGTTTCCTTCTACTGTATCAATCCTTTTTGGTGTAAACTTCTATGGAGATTCTCAGTCATCCAGGTCATGGTTGTCCCAAAGGTGCTTTTTCAAGAAGCAGTTGGAGTTTCTGTTTTTTCTTTGAAAACCTTTCGCTTCCCATCCAAGAAGCAAAACATCTTCAAGGAAAAAACAGAAAGTCCAGTTGCCTTTTTAAAAAGCACCTTTTCAGACTTTTTTGGGGGGTATAGAATTAATTCAAGGTGGTCTTTAAAGGTCAAGAAAAGTATCTCTTTGCTACTTAGATGTGGAAATATGTGTTTATGTGTGCAAAATTGTTGGCATTTATTTTGCTCTTGGTTGTAACTACTTTTGATAGTTGCTTGGGTATGATATCATCAGTTCCATAGTACATATGGATACTTTTACTGCAGCCCCTAAATGTCTTCTGTATGTAGATGTCTTTAGAATTAAAATTTCTTCTGCTTTTCTTGCTTTTTGTATCCTGCCTGGAAGCATAAATAAAATTCATATTCTAAATGATGGTGCTACGAGGGAGTCACATATAGAAAATGTTTCAATAGAAAAAACCTATCGGCTTTGGGAGGCTTTTGGCGGTGTGCAGTTATGCATCCATGTATCCATGCACAAATATGTGATGTGCACGTGATCTTTAGAAGTGGTCGCTGCAACAATGCTTTCTGTTTCTAGCTTAATGTTCTTATTCACATTTTCCTCATCCCCTCTCCTTCTCCCTCCATGGACGCACAAGGTATTAATCAAATGAACTTGTAAAAGATGGCCTTTATTAAATTATTTTTATAATGAGTTCCTCTTACCAAGAAATACAGTGTTAAAAGGGTGATATCACTTAAATTAATTAGCATAAGGAACGTGGGGCGGATAGAAGCGAGTGGATCTTAATCAATAGCAATATGATTACACCTATGCAGCAATTATAAATTATTTAAAAGAGTACCCCTGGGTTACTGACTACTTGCCTTTAAATTAAATTCCCTGTCAATAATTGATGCAAAGAATTAATGTGAGAACACCTTCAGTTACTGAAAACTTTTTTAAGGTGGCATAAAATATTGAACCATTGCCTGTCATTAGCAGATAACCTGTCTCTTTTGTAGAGCATCCTTCTTTGTTAAATTGGCCAAGAAGGGCCTCCAGAGCATGAAAGATGGCTAATGGAGGGTGTTGACACAGAAACTCATCAATTTCAAGTAGGAGAGACATGTCAAAGATCTGATGGATCTTGGCTTAAAATCCAGTGCTCGTACATACATTTTGGGGAGCCGTGCTCCTTGCTTGTGTCAAAATGAAATTTACTTTCTGAAGGTTCCACATCCCAGTTGAAGAATTTGACCTGGGAACACACTAGAGTTTATTAACAGTGTTTCTATGTGTGCATTGAATCTCTCACAAAATAACTAGTACAGTGAAGATCCCTGAGCAGGAATTCTTGGATGGTTGTGAAAAGTCACATTGGGATTGCCTTGGATTTCATGGGTGTCCTCTATAAATCCCACAAAAGAACTGGTTATTAAATGTAGCAGCGCACATTGGATGTACATTTGGTCTGAATGCTGATTGTGGGAAAAGAGAAACTGATCACAACCATGAATTGGTTGTAGTTCGCACTGAGGAAATTGGCATAATGTTGAAGGGAATGCTGTGCTTTCCACAACCAAGTTAAAACAGTACTGTGTTTGTGCCCTGGTTATGTCTAGAAGACCCCACGTAGGTAATCTATTGTCATTATCAGTGACCGTTATTGGAGTTATAGTTGGCCACTCAACAAGAGTTGCGCATTTTGGAGTTATAATTGTAGTTTGGGGTGGCTCTTAAACATTGTAAACTAAAAGAAAGATTAGCAAGAGAAATCTAAATGAAAGAGATCAGTTGGCAGGCCTGAAGAAGCAACACAAAAGATGGCTTCCTGACATTAGAGAACAGTCACTGACTGATTGCATATGTAAAGGTTCCCCCTTGCACATATGTGCTAGTCATTCCCAACTCTAGGGGCAGTGCTCATCTCCATGTCAAAGCCGAAGAGCCAGCACTGTTCAAAGACATCTCCATAGTCATGTGGCCAGCATGACTCAACGCCGAAGGTGCACAGAACGCTATTCCCTTCCCACCAAAGATGGTTCCTATTTTTCTACTTGCATTTGTTACGTGCTTTAGAACTGCTAGGTTGGCAGAAGCTGGGACAAGTAATGGGAGCTCACTCCGTTACGTGGCACTAGGGATTCAAACTGCCGAACTGCCAACCTTTCTGATTGACAAGCTGGATTTCCTGAATTTGGTTGCAACAGACTTCTTTAAAATAGTAATCAAGAAAAAGAGCTCCTACGTTAGTGCTAACATCCCAGTGCACAGTTTGGGTGTACAAGAAACTTCCACAAGGTCTGGTAGGAACTCAGCTACAAGCCCACCAAGGAAGTCAGAGGGTAAGCATCAATTTGCATTGAAGGATAGATTGACCAAATGTTGCCTATTTACATTGCCAGACAAGTCATGATCTTGAATTCAGGCAGGCATTTAGTTTTTGTTCCAGCAAAAATAGTTACTCTTACTTTCTTGGACTACGGGGTGGGGGGGAAAGCAGTATATTATCATGCTATCCAGCTATGTCCTCTCTCAGAGAGGTGGTGACCTCTAGTTCTTCCTCAACAGCTGGCAACTGATACCTTATCCTGGAGCAATACTAATTCCTCCCCAAGACAGCAGACAGGATATATCAGTATTTACCAGAGATAGATCAAGTTTGAGTTTCAGGCAGCCACTGCAAGCGTAGTGAATATATTCAGTTGTTTGTTTTGATTGAAGTCTTTAGAAGAGCTTACTACAGGTTCATCCCATACTAACACTGAGATCTAAAGTCGGGAACGACTAGCATATATGTGCAAGGGGAACCTTTACTTTTACCTTAACATTGAGATCATCTTTGCTTAGATGTGTGCTAAACCATAGTACAATTGGCCATGTTATCACCTTAGTACTTAGTACTTAGTATTCTAAGGTACTAAGAACAATGAAATGTTCTCAGAGCATAAACAAACATAGGTACAGATTAGGACAGTTTGTGATCTCACCTAATACATCTTGTAACACAGCAGATTTACAGTAATACCAGACAGGTTTTTTTTTAGCTCCACTTGGGGAAGTTAGCAATTGAAACTGGAAACTTCAACAGGCAAAATATATGTTATTCCATGTGTTCCAAAGGTGATCTTACTAAGGTCATCCAACTGAAGTCTTCAGAGTGGTTAATGGCTTTCTTGGCATAGGCTATAAGGTTCAATGCATTCAGTGGTTAATGACCCACTATGACCAATTTGCTGGCCATTTTGTGGGTGAAATGGCCTGGAGGCCATTATGATGATAGAAAAGGAGGAGAACAGTACATGTTCTGGTCATGGATTTCCATTGAGAAACAAGAATCATGATTTTGCAGCTTGACTCAGACCCGTGAAGAATGTAAACTGATTGGGTCACTAACTGCAGGGATGCAAACTTTACAATTGCTCAGAGAGTTGTAAAATTCAATTTAATTCACAGAGAACCAACCAATGGCAATGTTCTGACTGAATCCAAGAATCAAAGATGCATAAACAGTCGAAACGACCGGTCAGTTTCAAGAAACAAAGGCAGCAGTCCATTTTCAATCTGATCTAAAGTCCAGATTTCAAGAATCAGACATGTTATCAGGAATCTTATGGGCTATGACAAAAGTTGTTCTTGTCCTGAATGAGCCATAAATATCCAATATCCCTTGACTTCTCCCAAAGTTGAGTAGCAACCCTAAATTGCTACTTAGATCTTAGAAAGTCTCCTATTTATACAGATGTGCTTCCTTGCAAGTGGATGCTCCACAATGTTCATTTTTGTGTTTGGCTTTCCACAACTTACAACATGGAACGCTAAAGGCCAGATAGAGTCCAGTTCAGAATCTCAATCAACCAAGACCTGAGGTGGGAAGGCTGAGCTCCCCGCTCTCCAGTGGTGGTTAAATTTAGCTTTTGGATTCTTAAGATGATATGCCTATTCTGCTGATGCCTCATCGGATTAAACCGATGGGTCCAAATGAGCCAAAACATATAAATTACATTTTAGCCATAGAATTCATCAGAGTTTATTTCCAGTTAAGAAACTGTAGGTTGTATATGCACTAAGAGAAAGATACATTTCAGTCTTTACATCATCAGGATGCAGATGATGATGATGAGGAGGAGGAGGAGGAGGGGGGGGGAGGATAGTGATGTTATCCATTCAGCCATGTCCAACTCTGTGCAATTCCAGGGACCAGGTCTTTCTATCTCTTCCAATCTTGCACTCCTTCTTTGAGTTGTTCTGGCTGGTGTCCGCTTTGATGGTGTCCTGCCGTCATGTTCTTTCTCATCCTTTTACCGCCAACTCTGCTTTCTCCGGTGAATTCCCCTCTATGGCATGGCCAAAATAAGTGAGATGCAGTTTTGTGCTTTGGTCAAAATCAGTGAGACACACTCTGCAACCGACTTCCTTATTCTAGGAGATATGGGGTTTTTGATTATTCTTTCTAGTCATAGCCATAACTAGCTAAAGCAAGGGCATCTCCATATTTGGTCAAGGAGTCATGTATGGAAATATGCTGTGAGTGGCATATTCTCATGGTGTCCAACTCCAATTGAACAATTAACTAAAAAAAAATATTGGAAGATCTGCTCTGGCAAGCAGTTCCTGGAAGAAGTTTTCACTTCAAGCCAGTGTAATCCCCCAGTGCAATATAGTTACTTCCAAGTAAACGTGTGCCCGATCTAGCTTGATCTCTGAGGTAGTGCATTGAATAATAATATATGGCTTAAAGAAGATATATTTAGATGTAAAGGCCAGTCATACCTATCTAATAGATAAGATAAATCAGTTTCAGAAATCCTCCAGTGCATTTTATGATTCAGCTGTTATGGTTAACAAGCTGCCCACTAGTTTCTCAAGCATTATAAAATCCTGTTATAAAAGAGCAATAACTATTTCAGAGCAAAGGGGTTGGTTTGCTGGAGGGGATTAGTCAGGCATGTATTTGGCATTTTGGTTTAAGTAAACTAATCTCAGCAGCCAGGAGCTAGATGTGTTTCTTGGTATGTGTGTGGTGTGTGTGTCAGTGTGAGTGTGTGTGTGTGTGTGTGTGTGTGTAAGTGCACACACTTGTTATAATTCCTGTAATCGTAACCCCAGCCCCAGTTCACAAATCCTAAAAGTATATTTAGAACGTGAGTCAATTTAATCAAAGATTCAGACAAGACACTAACTGAGTTTTGCTTAATGTTTTAGTTTAATATGATAAAATTGGCTGACTACAGGCAACCTAATTTAGAGAAGGGAAACCAAATGTACCACATTAAATCTAAAATAAAATACATATGAGAGCCAGTTTGGTCCAGAGCTGGAGTGTCCAACCTGGCAGCTTTAAGAGTTGAGGATTCCCTACGGCTGGGGGAATTCTGGAAGTTGAAGTTCCAGAAGTTTTAAAGTTGCCATAGTTGGATACCTTGCTCTAGTGGTTAATGTATCAGAGTACAAACTGAGAGATTGTGATTTATCATCCCATTTTAGATAGAAAGCCATCCGGGTGACTTTGGGATAATCACTCTCATCCGTGAGAAGAAGACAATGCAAACCACTTCCAAAACCTTGCCTCCCAAAAGTTGCAGGCATTTCCCAAGAATCAACACTGATTCAAAAGTAATACAGGTAGTCTGATTTACAATCACAATACAGCCCCAAAGCTCTGTGGATTAACAGATTAACAGAGTTGGAAGGAACTTTATAGGTCATGTCGTCCAACCGCCCCCCCCCCCCAAAGCAGGAGACTCTACACCATTTCTGATAAATGGAAGTCCAATCTCTTCTTGAAAGCCTCCAGTGATGAAGCTCCCACAACTTCCAAAGGCAAGCTAAATCTAAGGGTATGTGTGAGATTATACGTGAATATGACTAATTGCATAATTCACAGTATGCATTTGATTCCCCTCCAAAAATGTTTCATAGAAGAAAATTGCTGAGAAATATTAACGTGAAGATTGTTACCCCATTTTTACATTTAATTCTTGTTATTTATGTATTTTATAATCTGCCTTCCTTAGTTCTTGTAGTTTAAGAGTCAAGAATGGGTTTAACCTGTAAGAATTCTTTCTCAGGTAGAAATGAAGGTAAGACTATAATTGAAGAATATAGAAACAGTGGGAAAAAATGAGAAAGAAACCACATAAATCCCCTTTTCTCTTTGTCCATTCTTCCTTTAAGAAATATGAACATAAAGTAAATGAAACTGCTGAACCAAATCACCAAAGGATTTCCAAGAGACTAGCAAATCGGTTTCCAGTAAGGATGACTCTATATTACAAAGAGTGAATACATTCTTGCTAAGAAATTAATTTAAGTATCTTTTTGAACTATCTATTTATAACTTGCTGCTTCCGGCTTTATATATCAATTGGTTTCCCTGTTTATACTGAATAGTCCTCATTTTTCTCTTCAAAGGTAATAGACCAGTTAACAGGTTTCAAAACTAGTCATATCTGGATATTTATTCATCGTTGAGTTGTTCCTTTATTGTGGAAAAATTATTTTGACAACCAGAAGTTACCAATACAGAGGAATAAAAGGATCAAAACGCTTATGTATTAATATGTCAAAAACGAATCATGAAAGTTGTTTGTATTTCTATCAAAACTTTTTTTTTTTTAGCGTTTCACACCATCTGTGTTGATGAAAAGTTTATGACTAAACATATCCGGAATTTATATCATAATTCTCAGAATGGGACGTTTCCATTTTGTCAACTTGTATGCCACTTCACGCACGGCACAATTTGTTCTGAGATGCTGGTTTCCGAACAAAATGAAACTCTTTATCAGTGAAATTCTACCCTCATCAGCAGTTGTGGCCTAACCATACCCTTCCCATCAGTCAAGGTGAGTCTTAGTTTATGGGAAGCTGTAAAAGGAGGTTTAAGAAAATGTAGATGTTTTCTTTCAGTTTTGCCATCTTAATACAATACAATAGCAGAGTTGGAAGGGACCTTGGAGGTCTTCTAGCCCAAACCCCTACCTAGGCAGGAAACCTTATACCATTTCAGACGAATGGCTATCCAACATCTTCTTAAAGACTTCCAGTGTTGGGCATTCACAACTTCTGGAGGCAAGCTGTTCCACTGGTTAATTGTTCTAACTGTCAGGAAATTTCTCCTCAGTTCTAAGTTGCTTCTCTCCTGGATTAATTTCCACCCATTGCTTCTTCTCCTGCCCTCAGGTGCTTTGGAGAATAGCTTGACTCCCTCTTCTTTGTGGCAACCCCTGAGATATTGGAACATTGCTATCATGTCTCCCCTAGTCCTTCTTTTCATTAAACTAGACATACTCAGTTCCTGCAACCGTTCTTCATATGCTTTAGTCTCCAGTCCCCTAATCCTCTTTGTTGTTCTTCTCTGCACGCTTTCTAGAGTCTCTACATCTTTTCTACATTGTGGCAACCAAAACTGAATGAAGTGTGGCCTTACCAAGGCATTATAAATTGTGGCCTTACCATGGCACTTCACGTGATCTTGATTCTATCCCTCTGTTTGTCTTAAATATGAAAAGGCTGAGCTATTTCATTAACCATAACCCTAGTAGTGTTCAGCAGACATACAACTTGTGCAGTAAAGTACTGTTTAAACACTAGGTAATTACAAATACTAATTACTAATAATACTGCATTGGTGAGACCACACTTGGGGTGCTGTATCAGTTCAGATCACCACAAAAAAACCCTCTGCCAAAAAGATGTTGTGATGCAAGAAAGGGTACAGAGAAGAACATCAAGGATGATAATCTGGAGGCTAAGCCTTATGATGATAGATTGAGTGAATTAGATATGTATAGTCCAACCAAGAGAAGGATTGGGGGTGACAAGATAGTGGTCTTCCAGCACTTGAGTAGCACTTTATTCTACAAAGCGCCTACGAGCAGGACCAGAAGCAACAGGACCAGAAGTAATGGGTGGAAGATCATTAAAGAGAGATTCAACCTAGGGAGAAATTTCCTGGCAGTGAGAACAATTAATCAATGGAATGGTTTGCCTCCAGGGGTTGCGGATAGTCCATCACTGGCGGTTTTCAAAAAGAGACTGTACAGCATTTGTCCAGAATTGTCTCCTGCTTGAGCAGTGGATTGGGCTAGAAGATCTGCAAAGCGCCTTCCAGTCCTATTATTCTATGTTTTATGTACTTTACTATTTATTAGGATTGAGTAGCTGGGAAGCCCGACCTGTAGCTGTGGGGCCACTACGGGGACACAGCAGAGGTGGTATTCAGCAGGTTCTGACAACTTCTGGAGAAACAGCAGTGAAAATTTTGAGTAGTTCGGAGAACCGGTAAATACCAACTCTGATTGGCCCTGCCCCCATCTATTCTCTGCCTCCCGAGTCCCAGCTGATTGGGAGGAAATGGGGATTTTGCAGTATCCTTCCCCTGCCACGCTCACCAAGCCACGCCCACAGAACCGGTAGTAAAAAAGTTTGAATCCCACCACTGGGCCACAGATGATATATCTGTTGATGGGGAGCAAGTACCACAATGTTATTTTTTTAATGTTTTACCCTAGAAGATAAAGAAGGCATTAATTGTTGAACCGATCAACAATAGCACTTACTTTAGTGCTACTTATTTGCAAATGAGATCTCTACTCATCCTCTCCAAGAAAGAAAACAAAGAAAGAACTCCAAGGAGTGATTTTTAAATTAAGGTGATGAAACTTTTAAGTTTGTCCTGTAACTTGCAACATAAGACAGAGTTATCCCACTGGTTTTCTAAGGTTCAGGTATTAACATAAATACAGCCCATTAACACTTGTTCCTCTCTGTCAGGACATAAATTAAGTCTGCAGGTGTTCCATGAAGCTTTACCCTTGGTACTAATTAAGCCTTGATAATTAGGTTTGTTAAATTCAGGCCTTTAAGCTTATACTCCCTCTTTGGGTTGGCAAAATTAAGATTTGCAATATGGAAAGCCAGCTTCTGTTTGAAGGCCCGCTCCTCTTTTAAAGTAAGGCAGCCGTTAGAAATTCTTTTATGGCAGCGAATATGAAACCGAGCTTATTTTACATGTTAAAGTTCATTTATATCACAGCCATCACGCTTGCGTAATGATAATAATACTGTTTTTTTAATCTCACCCATCCTCAGGCACCAAAGTGCCTTTGTCATTCTTTAATGAAGGTCTTGCTTCAAAAGAAGTGAGCAATCTGGGATCTGCTCGAGGAATCATTTCTTTTTCTCCGTCTACGGGGTGGTGTAATCCTGCACATAAATGTGTTGCATTTCTGATAAAGTTACTGTTAGAAAAGATTATTAGAAACGCTGGAACACACTAGCACAGGGGTGTCAAACTCAATTTTGTTGAGGGCCACATCAGGGTTGTGTTTGACCTTGGGGGGGGGGGGTTGGGCATGGCCACAACACTCACTTTGGGGGCACCTGTGGCAGCCCAAGCGCTCTGCCAGTAAAAATGGCCTCCAAAGCTCCATTTTCACTAGCAGAGGGTTGCAGGAAGCCTTGACAGCTGAAAACAGAGCTCAGGAGGCCATTTTTGCTGGCACAAGCACTGTGGGCCAGTCCTTTGCTATTTCCATGGCATGGCAGCCCCACAGGCCAGATCTAAGCATCCTGTGGGCTGAATCCAGGCCCCCGGCCCTTAGTTTGACACCCCTGCACTAGCACTTTTGGTGGAAATGATCACAGGTCCAGCAGTTTGGGAAATTAGATTCCACAATCTATGCAATGAAATCAGAACAGTGTGTTTTCTTTATGGTTTGAATGTTTATAGCCGTCCATTCATGTTTGACTCTTGACTGCTGATAAGACTTAAAAGCCATGTAGCAAAACTAGATTCCAATGCCAGAAGTAGGAGAAAAGGAGAACATTTCCATAGCATGTACCTTCATGGTAGGCCAGTGGGAAGAGTCAAGTCTGCAGACAGAATTGGGACTCTGTGAATGGGGTTCTGTGGCCCAGTTCTGAAAAACTCAAGGCCTGGTCGTGGGGCACAGCGTGGAGGTTGGGGACCCCCTGCTACAAGGTGACACTGCTCAGTTAAGGACCAGAAGGGTATCTATTCTGTTCAGAATTTTTTGCTTTAGGGTATGCATTTTTATTTTTATGAAATTATATGAAGTCTCTGATTAGTTTTAATTTTTGTCTCTTAATTAAACAGCTTTCGTTAATTAACAACATGATTTCCACAGGACAGGCAATTTTGTATAATGGTTAAGGCACAAGGCTAGAACCTGGGAGACTGGGAATTCTAGTTCTGCCTAAGACAGGTAGCCAGCCCTAGGAACAAGAAGGCAATGGCAAACCACTTCCAAAATCTTGCCAAGAAAACTGCAAGGTTTTGTCCAGGCAGTTGTCAGGAGTCTACACTGAACACAAAGTTAAACATACAAATGCACACACAAAACACACACACACACTTTTTTATGGTTAGATGGATAGGTTTTAAAAAGTTTCCAGTAGGTTTTTAAGTTAACAAAAAAAAATCTAGTTTATACTTGGAGGAGTGACTGCTAGAAGAGGTAATGGGTGTTGCCATGACTTGTTGCATAAGAAGACAGTGGATGGATGTTGAATGGACTGGGTGAATTCAGAAGAAGACAGAAGGATGGACGTTGCAGAAGAAGACAGTGACATAACCTGTTCTGTATTCCTTCCTACTAAAACAACTCTGAATACAATTCAGGCACAGAATCATAGGTGACAGGTTTGGCTTTCCTGTAAGAAGAAGAAAAAAGAAAGCATGTTTGGTTTGGACAGGTATGCTGTCCAAGATATGATGCATATGACTGTGCTGAAGTTTCCCATCGGAAAGACAGCAAGACAGCAAACCACTGCCTGTGACTTTTGTTTCCGAGACTGCTTCTGCAAGCACTTTCAGTTGGAAGGGTCTTCCCCAGTGAGAACATCTGTGGCCCCAAATTATGCATCAGCTGAGAATGAGAATCAAGCTTAGCTTCCTCTGATTTCTGTCTCACGCAGTGCAGATTGTTGTTTCCTTCTGACCTGTTCCATTGTTCACATGGACAAGCATCTATGTAAATTCTTAGCATCAGTGCTAGGGTGCGGACAGCATATTGAACACTTAAGTAATTTGCTGAACAATATGTTTTAAAAAAACTGAAGTGGAAGGTTCCTTTGGGGATGTCTGATTACTTGTAACACATACTGGAACGTCAAGTAGTGTAATCAGAATGGATTTCCTTGCTAGTTAATATTTTATTTATTCCATAAATCTATTATCCATCAAATTGCATGTTTGATAAATGTCATTTTTCATCTAGAATAAATTAAACCACATTGAAATGACTCCAGTTGAAGGCACTTGTATGTAGCAGTCATGATGGCATTTTTTTCCCCTTCATTTGTGAGAAATTTATGAGTAGATGAAAATCACAGTTGTGATCACTGGAACTTAACTACATCGGATGGATGGATGGATGGATGGATGGATGGATGGATGGATGGATGGATGGATGGATGGATGGATGGATACCATGTTCCCCTGAAAATAAGACAGGGTCTTATTTTCTTTTGATGCCTGAAATTAATGCTTGGCCTTATTTTCAGGGAGGTCTTATTATTTTTGAGGTGCAGGAGGCAGCGAGCATGATCACCTCATGGCTGCTTCTGTGCTGCAATATTTTCGGGGGAGGGCTTATTTTAGCACATGCGCTCAAAAGCCCAATTGGGCTTATTATCCAGGGAGATCTTATTTTCAGGAAAACAGGGTAGATAGATGGATAGATGATAGATGGATGGATGGATGGATGGATGGATGGATGGATGGATGGATGGTAGGTAGGTAGGTAGGTAGGTAGGTAGGTAGGTAGGTAGATAGATAGATAGATAGATAGATAGATAGATAGATAGATAGATAGATATAGATAGAGAGACAGACAGACAGACAGACAGACATTGAAATTATTTTCAACTCCTAGTGACCATATAGACTCTCTTCATAAATATATACCTCTAACCTTTCTTTCAGTTCTTCCAATGATAGCAATAGCAATAGCAATAGCAGTAGACTTATATACCGCTTCATAGGCCTTTCAGGCCTCTCTAAGCGGTTTACAGAGAGTCAGCATATTGCCCCCAACAATCTGGGTCCTCATTTTACCCACCTCGGAAGGATGGAAGGCTGAGTCAACCCTGAGCCGGTGAGATTTGAACCGCTGACTTGCTGATCTAGCAGTAGCCTGCAGTGCTGCATTTAACCACTGCGCCACCTTGGCTCTTACACAATGATGTACAGATCACCATTGTGACTTAATCTATCCACCTTATTGCTGATCCTTTTTTTTCTTCTTCTTTTTTCCTTCTACCTTTCTCAGCATTAGAGCCTTTTCCAGACAGCTGGCTCTTTACATTGTGTGTCTAAAATGGGATAATCTTAGCCTGGCCTTTTGGGTCTTAAGTGAGAATTTCACATTGATTTGTCTGTGGAGATTCTCAATCATCCAGGTCATGGTTATCTCAGAGGTGCTTTTCCAGAAGGCAACTGAACTTTCCTGGGTTTTTTTTTCTTTAAAAATATTTCACTTCTCATCCAAGAGGCTTCTTCAGTTCTTTGGGTTGATTTGTTTGATGAGACATTGGTTTCTTTTCTTGGTTATCTGATTGTCTCCAACACCAAAGTTCAAAGGTGTCAATACTCTTCTTATTCAAAGTCCAACTTTCACTTGCATAGAGCATTACAGCAAATACCATGTGTTTGCACAATCCTTATCTTTGTATCACACATCACACCATTTGGATATCTTTTCCAAAGCACTTTTCTTGACTGCTTCTTCCTCTACTGTTGATGGTTCAATTTATTCTTTTTCAGTTATAAAATAAATAATTAAATAAGTAAGGGGTGGGAGAAAATTTAAAAATCACTAAGGGTTTCATAGCCTTTGTAATTTGTCATCATTCATTGTACTAAATGTGTCATAGCCTAGAAAGCAAAAATTAATTGATGCTATGTTTTCAAGATACACCATAATAATTCCTGTATATCAAAAAACAAAATATATAGCTTAGACAATTTTCCAACAAGCCGGAAGGTGTAAGTTTGCAGAAATGTACGTAATTGTTTTCTACATATCAGTAGCTGACCACTCCTTAGCATTTGTAGTCTCCATTTATTTAGATTCTTTGTACTCTGTATTGTTTTAAATTATTTGAACACAACTTTCTCCAAATTGTCGCATGAAATAATGACCAGGAATTCTGGATTTTCCTTCAAAATTAGTTGACACTTTAAAAAAGGGTGCTAATAAAAATATTTAAAATGACAGAGTGAGGATAGAAAACTCCCCTCAAATTTGCAGTCTCTTGGGTCATGCATGTTAATCTCCATTTGAATGTCATATTAGAACAAAAGCAAAAACTATCATCTTTTTTTTCCATTGGACTAATCCTTTTAGTTTGCAATCCTGTATGCTGGTCATTTATTTTGAATAAACACTCATCAGATAAGTCTGCATTTCCATTTCTCTCGCTTAGGCCCAGAAAGTGGAACTTAGAGTGGGCAGATTAATTAAAGCAAACCCAACACAGAATTTAACTCCGCTTGGAATCCACTTCTAACATTGCAAAAATTATATGTGGATTTGTACCACATCCAGAAGTTGAGTCTTAATACTTCAAATTCATACTTTGCTTTGTTTTGTTTTAAATCAAAAGAGACTTCTACTAGTATGGGGTAGAATTTATGATCGTTTATAATCATAGATCACAATCTTATTTATTTATGTTTTCTCAATCCTGTTCCTGAGATTTACATTCTATTTCGAGCTTAATAGCAGTTTTTAATCTTTTAATAGTGATACAATATACTCAATTGTTTACAATCAATTTGTAAAAGGACAGGCAGAGCCTGAGGGCAGAGTCAAGAGAGTGAACAGCCCACAATTGTTAAGTTGCCACAAATAATCTAAGTTCTCCCCCTCTTGAATTTTAACTCTTACCTAGCACCAATTTATTGTTGACTGTTAGATAACTAGATTCTTGTTTATAAGCATGGTCAGTAAATTAGCTGAACTGGAGCTTAATATGTGGCTCTCATTATTTGCACCAGAAACAATTTATGAAATGCTTATATTAATAAATTCCATTTTTTCACTTGTACCCTTACTTGTTTGCTCAAACATTTTTTTTCAATTTAATAACAATAGACAAATTTGTTTAAAAAATGCTTTTTTTCCCAATTAAAAAGGTTTGATTTTCTTACAAATGAGAGATAAGAAGTAAGGAACTTTCTGGCCCAGTAGTTCATTGTTGAAGGGACATGGCACAAATAAAAAGGGAGGGGATAACAGCAGTGGGGTAGGAGTTAAGTCCTACATTTGTGATGGTGTTTCCAGTTTTGAGTTTAAAATCAAACATAGACACATCGACAAAATCAGAAATGAGATAAGCTGCCTGGGAAAGCCAAGGGAAATCATCAAAACCATTAAAAAGCAAAAGTTAGAATATTTCGGACATCTGATGCGACACCCAGAAAAAATATGGCATACTTCACTTAATCCTCTAGGGAAAGATTAGATAAACGAGGTCCAGGCAGAAGAAGACATCATGGCTTCAAAACCTAAGGGACTGGTTTGGAAAAAACTGAGCAAAACTGTTTCATATGGCTGTTGATAAAAATAGGAATGCCAACATGATCGCCAACATCCAATGACGGATATGGCACAAGAAAAAGATACAAACATCCCTCAGAGCCATGATGTAGTTATAATATGTCCTACTGTAGGAGATGACCAGGCTGAGCCCGAGGAAGAGGTCATCATCAGTTTTTAGCCCCTTTGAACCCACAAGAGATGTAAGTTCAGCCCTCCTTGAATTCTGTTGACTCTTATCTACCACCAATTTGCCTTGACCATTAGTAGTTCAGATTCTTGTAGAGAGCTATCATGGAATAAACTCATTTGAACAACCCTGGAATAAACTCATTTGAACAACCCTGGTTCCTGATTTCTTATGCCCAACAGCTACTAACATGGAATAGATATGTTATTTGCCAAAAAGTCTACTGTAAAATATTAATTTCAGAAGGTAATATTAATTACCAGTGCCTTGCCAGTCTAAATAATTGAACTGGATAATTTATTTTAGTTGGCAAGAAGCCACATATTTCTGGGAAATCAAAATTTCCATCACATTCCAAAGTATAAGTCTGCTGTTGCATTTTGAGATCAGTTAGGAGTAACTTTTATTAGCGTGTTTTCCTTTTCAAACTCCTGTGACTTGAAAAAGAAGTCACACTGATAATGGGTATAAGTATAAACATGGACAAGGAAATGAGTACAAATAAATGGGGACAGTAGGACAATGATGAAAGGCATGCTGGTGCGCTTATGCACACCCCTTTACCCACCTCTTAGGAATCGGGTGAGGTCCACGGTAGACAGTTTAAGGTTGAAGGTGGGGGGGGGTTGAGGATGTAACAGCGGAGTCAGGTAGAGCATTCCAGGCGTTGACCACTTCGTTGCTGAAATCGAGTTTAGAGCAGTTTACCTTGAGTTTATATCGATTGTTTGCCCGTGTTTTATTGTGGTTGAAGCTAAAGTAGTCATTGACAGGTAGGACGTTGTAGCAGACAATTTTGAGTACTATGCTTAGGTCAGACCATAGGCAGCGTAGTTCCAGGTTGTCCAAGCCCAAAATTTCAAACTTGGTGGTGTGAGGGATTGTATTGCGAGCAGAGGGCTCTTCTCGTGAAATACCTCTGGACCCTTCCTCCACTGTCTCCCAAAGTGTGCTCAGATTCACATTCATTGCGTCAAAGACACTTTCTAACCATCTTATCCTTTGCTGTCACTTTGTCTTTTTGCCTTCAGTCTTTCCCAACATCAGGATCTGTCCCAGTGAGAACTGCTTAGCTTGAGAAACACCATTGTCTACTTTGAAATAACCCCAAAAACGTGGCAAAATTCTCATGCAGGGGAAATGAATATGAATTTTATTCAAGCCCGTACATTTCTTCCTTTTCATCTTCTCTGTCTTACTTAAATGCTCTGAGGTCCAATTCCCCTATCATGGTTAAGTCGTTGGAATAGAATTTAAGCAGTCAGGAACCCTATTACAATAAAAAAACTGTTCGTATTTTCTTTACCAACCGTATTCCCAGAGTAATACAAACATTTTCTATTCTAATACAAAACACAGCTTGATTTTTCTTTTTTTGCAGATTCTTCTTCCCTGTCTTCCAAATGATACTTAGTTTTCTAATGAGATCCATACACATGGCATGCAGTATCTTAAAAAAAAGTTTATATTTAAATTATATGTCTAAATAGCTGTGATTTAAGGCAGAATTGGTTTTGGAACATTGTTCCACGCACAGTATACTCTATGTGTCTGTGTGTGTCTTTCTGTGTGTGTGTGTGTGTGTGTGTGTGTTGTGGGAGTGTATACAGTTCTTCCTTGTTGTCATGTAAGTAAATAGGCCTGTAATTTAAATTGATTTGGGGCTTCCTTGATACAATAAAGTTACCTTCTAGTTGCAGAAGACAAAGAGAAAACATAATACTAAGAACACGTCTTCCAAGCAAAAGACAAAATATTATACACCGGTGATTCCAGCATTTTATAACATTATTTTTTTCTTTTATAATTTTAGAATTCTACGCTTGTGGTTCAACCGTTTTGGGATGATTTGAAACATTTTTTCCTGAGGAATTTATTGCTGACAGATTCATCTTCTATATCTTGATTGGTTTAAGTCTGCTCTCCCATTCTTTCCTTCCTCAATCTCCTTCCCATAGGTATGTTGCAGAGGTGGTATTCAGCAGGTTCTGGTAGTGGAAATTTTGAGTAGTCTGGAAAACTGGTAAATACCACCCCTGACTGGCCCCGCCCCCATCTATTCTCTGCCTCCCGAGTCCCAGCTGATTGGGAGGAAATGGGGATTTTGCAGTAACCTTCCCCTGGAATGGGGAGGGAATGGGGATTTTAGAGTAACCTTTCCCTGCCCTGCCCACCAAACCATACCCACCAAGCCATGCCATGCCCACCAAGCCATGCCAACAGAACGGGTAGTAAAAAAAAATTGAATCCCATCACTGGTATGTTGGCATAACAGTAACTGGAAGTGGGATGGTCCTCAACTTTGCTTCAGTGGCTGAGAGTCCCTATGACATTGAAGTGATTTGGTAGAATTATTTACATCGATGTTTTTCAAACTTGACAACTTTATGTTGAGTGGGGAAATTTGGGAGCTAAAGTCCAGACATCTTAAAGTTGTCATGTTTGAAAAACACTAATTCATATCCAGTAATCAGTCACGTGCTCAACTTATTTCCACTTCCGGGCATTAAGAGAGGGAGGGAAAGATGACATTAAAAAAAAAAATACAAATAGAAAGCAGTGAAAAAACAAATAAAAGAAACATCAAATTAAATCCAAACAGTAAACAAGGAATCTAAAATACCATGGAGATTACAGTTTTGGAATGTGTCTACTTACATATGAAATATGGAATATATAAAATTAATTTAAAAGACTAAGAACCACCATCATGTTTTAAATTAGAGGTACATATTAGGAACCCTGGTCAACAGAGTATGACCCTAAAACTGAAATTATAAGCTAAATATATTTAACACATAGTCTATTCTCCTCCTCTTCATCTCTCCTTCTATCCTTCCTTCCTTCTTTCGCTTCCTCTCCTCTTCCTCCTCTTCCTCTCTCTCTCCTTCCTTCCTTCTTTCCCTCCCTCCCTCTTTTCCTCCTCCTCCACCTCCTCCTCTTCTAGATCAAGCTTTAAACTGAAAGCCATCTTCTTGTCTTAGTTGTTGACCAAAAATAACTCATTATTATTGGTACATGTTTCTGGTACTAGCCAACATACCAGCAGAGGGCAGAGGTCTATTTCTCTCCACGTTCACACACCATATTGTTATCCATTAAGACTTGACTCTGTTGGTTTTACATGTAGGCATTCCAATTCTAAACCTATTCAGACTGTCAGAGCTCCAAATAGCATCCAAAAGTAAATCAGAGTCCAAGGCAAAGTATTGCTCAAAGTTCCAATTTATTAAGAGAGCCATGTTGGCACATCTGGGAAAACCCAAATCTGAAAGCTTCCAGGTTTTCCCCACCTAGTTACAAGTTCAATATCTTTCCCCACATCCACAAGTCCATCACATGGTCCAATCTCCCACTGCCATGCTGGCAGTTCCACCCATCCAGTTCCGGTCAGTTGCAGAGACAAAGGATGACCTTGGCTTTCTAGAAGGAATTTTGTTATGGCTACATCACATCTAACTCCTTACAATCCTCCCTCCCTTTTTCCCACAGCAAATACATAGTAGAATAATAGAAAGTGTGGCAGGCCAAAGATCCAAAAGAAAGATGGCTGCAGGCCTGACCTGTACAGGCTCCTGTTCCTGCAGCTTAACTTGTTCTTCAAAAGGCAGGTTGATGATCATCAGCTGGAATGTATTCTCAGAATGCCTAAAACCCAGACAAACCAGGTCAGACCGCTGTCTACATGTCTGAAGGCTAAACAATTTTCCCCTTTCCCTTCTTCACACTTCCTAAGATGCTAGATTAATACCCTCCTGTTCTATAAATCTTCCATTTCTCTGTCAGCTGGGCGGTTACGCATTCATAAAACACTGCCATTTATATTACAAAATGACCCATTTGTAATTCCTCTTCATCTCATGTAGATGTGCGCGTTGATGCCATTAGAAATGCAGCATAATCTGCGGCGTAGTATTGAATGGAGCTCAAACACTTCTGTTTACCTGTGAAATTGCCTATTAAAATTACAATAAAACCATAAAAATGACTTTTATGTCGCTCCTCTGAGAAGAAGTTTCAATTTACTGGTTCATGAGAAAGTATCTTGCACTTAATTGTAAAACATTTTTTAGACAGATTTACTCCGATATTACGTGATGTGCTGAATACATTGAAAAACTGCTGGTGGGGAAATGTTAAAGCAACCCAGTCTTTTTATAATCTTTATGTTTATTTACAAGGGGGGGATTACAAAATAGATCTTTTAATCTGTTGTATTTTTCCTATAATCCCTAGCCAGTTTTGTGGTTGTGCATTTTATTTCTTTTATATTTCTCCACTTAGATGATCTTCTTTTGAGAGCAGTGCCTTCAACGGCACCATATTAAAGGTGCACCTGTAGAAATAGTTGGAAGTGACATATTTGACAGTATTCACATGAGAGATTTCATTAACAATAGAAAAGGCTGAGATTTGTACAGAATTTCTTTTTCAGCAAGAGTGTAAAAACGGGATCTCTTTTCTCCCTTTAGAAAGGTCAAAGATCATACTTGCTGGAACCCCTCTTGCTTCCCAAATGTTCTAGAAGATGAACACCATCTATTTTTTTTTGAATGTGTAACTTACATTTAGAGGTGTGGTGGTTCAATGGCTAAGACAAGCTGAGCTTGTCAATCAGAAAGGTCGGCAGTTCAGTGGTTCAAATCCCTAGTGGCACCTAACGGAGTGAGCTCCCGTTGCTTGTCCCAGCTTCTGCCAACCTAGCAGTTTGAAAGCAAGTAAAATGCAAGTAGAAAAATAGGAAGTGCTTTTGGTGGGAAGGTAACAGTGTTCCACGTGCCTTCGGCATTTAGTCATGCTAGCTACATGACCACGGAGACGTCTTTGGACAGCGCTGGCTCTTCAGCTTTGAAACAGCGATGAGCACCACCCCAAAGAAATGGGATCAACTAGCACATATGTGTGAGGGGAACCTTTACCTTTATATCCCCAAATAGAGTGACCTATAACTTCAGTTGACCACCTGGCCAAAATCTTCCTCTGCAATAATTCCACCCTTTATTTCCAACACTTTTATTTAGAAATGCCTCTGGTTGTAAGTTTGTCTTGTTAAATGAAGCTGTTCTGCGCATGGTATTTAGTCACCTGTCTAGGGTTACCAGATGTGCAGTTATAAGAGGCCACATGCGTTTCTCTTCCAGTTTTGTTCACATGTCCTCCAGCCAGCCAGAACACCCTTAACATAAAATATTGTCCATTTTTTTGAGCCTCTTATTTTGCTGTTGTTTCTGGACTGTTTTCACAACAGTTGTCATTCAAACTTTCGTGTATTGCGACCTTGCAAATTATCTACCTCTTTCTTTTCCTCCTCCAATGACAGACTTTGACAGCTTACATTTATATTATTTACAGTTCCTTATTTCAGCAATCAGCTTCAGTCCACCTCCTTCAAATCTATGATCACTGTACATCATGTGACTCACCGTATCTTTTTACGATGAAATTTGCATGAACATCTGCATTGATTCTAGATAATCACTAGTGTATGTTCTTTAAAGTAAGTTTGTAGGGGAAATGCTACAAATGCTTTCTTATGTTGGAAAAGATAATTTCATACATTTATAGGTCTTTTTTGCTGTACTTTTTGTTACAGATGCCATGAAAATTAAGCATTTACTTTGTCTTCCTTCTTACTCCACCCCCTTCCAATTTGTCTTCCTTTCCAATTGCCCATGACCTCCTTCGCCTGTTCAGATATCTCGTAGCCCTACATGTGTCTGATCTTAATCCTCAGATTCATACATTCGGGACTGCATTATAATTTAAACTGAATGTGGGTTTCCTTGAGAATGGTTCACTGACAAATGTGCGCTCGACAAAAGCGCGCTGATGAAACCGCAGCGAGAAAATCGCGAGTTTGAAATCGCAGTGACGAATGAGTGCAGAAGCGCGCCGACAAAAGCACGCCTTCAACGAACAAGTAATAACAACCAAATAACCCTAAACCTAAACCTAAACCTAACACTAAACCTAACACTAAACCTAACACTAAACAGAACCCTGAACCTAACCCTTACCTTAACTGAAATCACGCTTTTGTGGGCGCAGTTTTGTCGGCACGTTGTTGTGGGTGTGTGTATGACGTCGCAGGTTTTTTGCTGTGGTTTCATCGGCGCGCTTTTGACGTGCGCGCATTTGTCGGGTCACACTTGAGAATAATATAATAATGGCTGTTTTTAGATTTAGAAGACAAGGAAAAATCATATTAATAGGGAAAGGTCTTCTGGACCAAAGACAGAACAATGCATATTTTGTCTTGCCTTGTCCCAGCTTCATGGGTTCACAACCATCCAAAATTATCCAGCTAGTATTCTGGCGTTGTTAGGTTCCTCTCTGACTAGGCTCAGCTTCTGTACAGGATTTTCATTCTTATTGTAAAACCTTCCATGGTTCCCCTTTACCTAATTTCTCTGTTACTATATCCCCAAATAAGGGACACGGTGGTTCAGTGGCTAAGACGCTGAGTTTGTTGATCAGAAAGATTGGCAGTTCAGCGGTTCGAATCCCTAGTGACGCGTAGCGGAGTGAGCTTCTGCCAACCTAGCAGTTCGAAAGCATGTAAAATGGAAATAGAAAAATAGGAACCACCTTTGATGGGAAGGTAACAGCGTTCCGTGCGCCTTTGGTATTTAGCCATGCAGCCACATGACCATGGAGACGCCTTCAGACAGTGCTGGTTCTTCGGCTTTGAAATGGAGATGAGCACCGCCCCCTGGAGTCGGGAACGACTAGCACATATGTGCAAGAGGAACCTTTACCTTTATATCCCCAAATAGAATGATCTATAACTTCAGTTAATCAGCTGGCCAAAATTTTCCTCTGCAGTAATTCCACCATTTATTTCCAATGCTTTTATTTAGAAATGCCTCTGGTTATAAGTTTGTCTTGTTAAATGAAGCTGGGCACACCGAAGTCTCAGACACTCTTATAAGCAGAGGTTCTATACAGGTGTAAAGATGCATTCCAGTTTACAGAAAGCATTATTTTTCCAGACTCCAAGTAACAAAACAAAATAAAAATCAGCCAATCAGATGGGGTGGGAAAAAGGCTGTAAACTGTGATAACAAGAGCCCAAGTTTTCCTCTCCTTCCTAAAATACTAGTTCCTCTGCTCAGAATCTTCATGGACTCTGTCCTCTGCCAGCACTGCTAGCTAAATTTCTGTCCTTCCTCCCATGTGTGGTCAAAGATCCAGTGGTTTAACAAAGCTGTCCCTGCTCTCTGCTTGTTTAATAGTTTGAAATTGTTCACTGGTCTTAAGTGTGACCTTTTCTCGCGCTATCTTTACATAAACAAGGATGAAAACAGGCTGGTCTGCGCTGAAAGCCAGGTCCTATTTTTATATGACAAACCACCTCTTACCATGGCGTGTTCACTGTTCAGCTGTTAAATTTGTTATTAAACTTTATGGACCATAAACCCCGTGGATACAAGGAAAGTGAAGAGCATCACTATTACAGGAGTGTCAAAGAAGGAGACATATTTCACAGCGTCAACACCGTGCATCGCCTGCCATGCGCACAGAATCTCCCATTGCTGTAAGTCGCTGTCCTTTTATTTGATCTATAAAACCAAAGCAGGCTGCAAATGCTGATAATTAGGCGCAGCGCATCCCTCCGAGTTGGAGCCAGTCCATAAATCAAGCCGAACGTAAATTGTTGGGGAAATGCGAAATGTTTCAGTTTAGTTACATCTTTGATTGACGTCCATTCTGACAGGTATCCATTCCCACAGTTTCTTGGGGGAAATTAACTGTAGGTTCCCACCATGCAGAGAAGAGCAGCAAAGATGATTAGGGAACTGGAGACTAAAACATATGAGCAACGATTTCAGGAGCTGGGTATGTCTAATTTAATGAAAAGAAGGAATAGGGGAGAGATGATAGCAGTCTTCCGATATCTCAGGGGTTGCCACAAAGAAGAGGGAGTCAAACTATTCTCCAAAGCACCTGAAGGTAGAACAAGAAACAATGGACAGAAACTAATCAAGAAGAGAAGCAACTTAGAAATGAGGAGAAACGTCCTGACAGTTAGAACAATTAATCAGTGGAACAGCTTGCCTCCAGAAGTTGTGAATTCCCCAACACTGGAAGTCTTTAAGAAGATGTTGGATAGCCATTTGTCTGAAACAGTATAAGGTTTCCTGCCTAGCCAGGGGGTTGGACTAGAAGACCTCCAAGGTCCCTTCCAACTCTGCTATTGTATTTGTATTTAAGAAATACAACAGTCATTCTTTAAGAAAAAGGTGCAAAAAAATCCCCCAAAATGTGTCTTACCAGCATCTCTTTCACAGCCTTCAGAAACCTTCCCGAGTAAACGGCGTCTTCATTATGGGGTGACATGGAAGGAAACTGGGTAACTTCAGCCTTTCAGATACTTCTGGGACTCGCCCCTCTTCCTCTTGGCCCTTGCCCATGTTTAGAACCTGGTTTTTAACATGCCGAGCAAATCCTAGCATTAAAAGAATAGGTTCTCCATTTTAGGGCACTTACCTTTCCAGAGCTATTTAGAAAGCTTTTGATTAAATAAACAGTAGAAGAGCACAAGCTATAAAAGAGCAAACCACAGCACTAAGCAGCATTAAAATAGCAGCAGCAGTTAAACCATTATTAAAACAGAGTGCCATAAAATCACCCCAAAACAGACTGGGTTTTTTTTAAAAAAAATAGCACAGTGTTCTTCAAATGAGAGGAAGGTCACGAAATATCTGCTGGCCACTGATTCCAGGAGGCCAAACAGCAAGTCTGCAGTGCTTAGTTAAATATAAGTAATCTTTGATACAGCTTCAACCTTTATCCTTTCAGTGGCGGAGTGGGAAGACTCACAGCAGCCAGATGGACATGGCTGAGTGGGTGTGGATGGGTGGGCATGGCCATCTGGCTGCAGACAGGTGGGCGTGGCTGGGTCAGCCTCACCAGGTCAGCACAAAAACTAGGTGCAGCCCACTTGGCACAGATGACTCGGGGTGGCTGGGTGGGCATGGCCAGCTGCACACAGGCATACAGCCATGCCCCCTTGGCCGCTGTGAGTCGTCATAGACCCTTTCAGTGGGTGTACATGAGTCAGCTCTCATTTTAAACCCCCAAAGTTTGGCTTGATTCTGAAATGTATTTGGCTTCTCCAAAATAAATACATACATACATACATACATACATACATACATACATACATACATACATACATACCCCAAGGGTTTGATTTGGCAACTCCATCTGAACAATCAATCTGATTTGGAAAGTTGATTTGGTTTGAAGATTTGATCCAATGACCTGAAAAATCAAATCTCTGAATTTTTCACAAGGGTTTGGTCCTCAGAATCTAAAACAGTTAATATAACTGAGGCACAAATTCCAACTTACCTGGAATTTGTAACTTTTAAGGAATTCTCTCTGCTTTATCCGATACCTGTTCAAGCTCCCAAATTGTCTATCATTGGGCACATTACTCGGATCCAGCCTTATGCTTCTATCTTAGATACGTCTCTAGTCTCCTGGTCCAGTATAAATTATGGCACAGATTATCATGTGATTAATTGTGAGCATTTTGAATTATTAGATCAGAACTTGGTACAATTACAGTAGTGTATCTATACATGTCTCAGAAGGGGAACATTTAGGCCATTACGTGCAGGAGAAATATCTCACATTAAAATGTTTCAGCAACCTTAACCCTTCCCCTATTTATAAATGATTTAGTGCTTTTAAGAAATATGATCACATTTTATTGTCGTTTCTTGGGATTGTAGACGGTCATGATCCTGTATCATAAATGTTGCATAGAGGACAAAGGAAGTTGTGCCCTCCTGGTCTCTCTAAGCTCTTTTATGTTCACAAATAGCATAGTTTCATAGAATGAAAGGATCATGAAGTGATTGGTTCACAAGGGGATGGATGGAATTCCATACTTCCTGACTAGAAACTGCTGTTTGGGCATACTTTTTAGGAAAGCAGTGCCTTTTGGTTAATTGTTTTTGTTTACCTCAAGTTGGACTCTGGAAAGGCCTGACCCAATGAAATGAATTGCCTAAATGTTTGAGTTCCCCTTGCACATACTGAGTGACATATTGAGTTTATGGACTTTTGCTTGCAATGGAAGAATGATTCTGTCAAAGATGTATCTTCTATTGCGCCATAACAGTGACTCACTGGCTAAAACACTGAGCTTGTCGATCAGAAAGGTCGGCAGTTTGGCAGTTCAAATTCCTAGCGCCACATAATGGAGTCAGCTCCCATTACTTGTCCCAGCTTCTGCCAACCTAGCAGTTCAAAACCACGTAAAAATGCAAGTACAAAAATAAGGACCACCTTTGGTGGGAAGGTAACAGCGTTCTGTGCACCTTTGGCACTTAGTCATGCCGACCACATAACCACTGGCTCTTCGGCTTTGAAATGGAGATGAGCATACACACACAGAGAGTTGGGAACAACTAGGACATTCAGTATGTGCAAGGGGAACCTTTACCTTTACCTTAAACTTTAAAACTAATAGAAGCTTTCCCAATTGCAAATTAGCTACCTACCTACTTTGATGCTCTCTCCTGATTCCATCCTACTCCAATCCATGTGTGCACTAATAAAGATTATCTGGATTCAAACTTAACTCTTGATACCTGCCTCCAAGCAGCTTTCTAAGAAGCATTCTAGAACATTTCTCACTTCTACTGGGATGTTTTCCTAGCTTCCCATTGTAGACCACACCACTACAATTCTCAGTCCTCCCAATCCAAATCCTAATCAAGGGCAGCTCTGGAATTGATAATGCACTGAAAAATAAGATTCTTTCTGTGACAGTTCTAGTGTTTATTCATTTCTCAATATTCCCTTTTTATTAACAGAAATAGTAATAGGACTTAGACTTTTATACTGCTTCACAGTGCTTTCACAGCCCTCTCTAAATGGTTTACAGAGTCAGCATATTGCCCCCAACAATGTGGGTCCTCATATTACCGACCTTAGAGGGATGGAAGGTTGAATCAATCTTGAGCCTGATAAGATTTGAACTGTCAAATTTCAGCCAGCTGGCAGTCAGCAGAAGTAGCCTGCAGTACTGCATTCTAACCATTGCGCCACCGAAAATAATGTTTTCTTTGTGTTTTAAAACATTGTTAAATTTCTAGGTTGCCTTTCCTGTAGGAGCACAAGGCAGCATAAATATAGCTTATTTCCCCCCATCAGGGATGCTTCAACTTGGCATATTATAGCAAAATCTTGATTTAATCCTGGCTGTTGATCTTGGGGGCAAAAGGCTGTCTCTTAAAATTTAACGTTGATCAAATTCTCATTTATGTAATTCATTGTTTTTGCATTTGTTTAGGTCATTTGCCTGAGTATCAACGTCACTTCATTTGTGTAATTATGTAAAGCTGTACAAAACTGTCATCTTTTCATCATTTGAAAAGGCATCAGGGCACATGAGATTAAACTGTGTTGTAACACAGATGACACAATTTGACACAAACAATACCAATAAACTATGCAACCAAGCACTGTATATATAGTTGATGGTTTCCTCCTATGAAAGCAAATTGGTTTTTCATAAGGTATCTTGGTGGGAATTATCTTCTACAAATCTGGACCAGTGGACATTTACATTTTATTGGTAGTGTACTTCTCATCTTCTAAACCCTATAGTAGTTGGATCCCTAAAGATAGGCCTATTAAACCTTCTGTTCATAGCAATAACAACCATCTATTATTTGCCTGCTTCTTTCGGGTTGCAACCTGATTGCCTGGTCTTGACGCTTCTCTACCCTCAGCCCGAAATTTGTTCCCTCCCTGCTGATCTTTAGATTCTCCACCAAAGTTCTCCATTCTTGTTTTGGACCGAACTCTTGTGGCATTATTAGTGAAATGACTTGAGGACTGTTACTTAGCATTCTTTCTGTGTTTCCTAGCTCCCAAATCCTAGAAGAAACCATTTTGTCATAATGGGTCAGAACAATGATTGGTTGGGGACACAACTTGGAAGAGGAGCTGCCCAGGGGGCATGCACACGCCAGAAAATGAACTTTTGGTTTCCAGCAGGCACATACACATCGGCAAGCTGGACTTCCAGATACTGGTGTGAATGCATGTGCAATGATCAGCTAGACCTCATGCATGCTCATACCAGAAAATAGAAGACCGGCTCTTCTGCCGCATGCAAGAAGGCCAGCTGATAGGCGCTTGTTCATGCACCCCAGAAACCTGGAAGAGGAATGGATGATGCCATGTGTGCCAGGCAACATGTCTCTGCATGCCACTTCAGGCACGGGTGCCATAGGTTTGCCATCACGGTGTTAGCACAATGAAGAAGTTGCTTTCTTTATTGCTTGTAAGGTAAAGATGGAAGAATTTTCTTCCCTTGTTCCGTAAATGCACATTTGCAACCAACCTTTGTGCCTTTCTTTCTCTTAAACCTTTTAGCAGAGAGGTTAGGCAAAGGAATGAATCAGTATCTTTTTTGAGATACTATACTTTTAATGTTCATCCATACACCTATCTACCTACCTACTTAGCTACCTAACTACCACTTACCTACCTACCTGTCCATCTGTCTGTGTCTGTCTATCTATTTATTATCTATCTATCTTTATTTGATTCTTCAGGCAAGGGACAGACATTTCAACAACCACTAATTGCAAAAATGTATTGTGTCGGGGGGAAAAATACAAGCCCAAATGAAATGGACCTGAGCTAAATATTTGTCACAGTTTGAGTGATTAATGGTTTGGAGGAGCAAGATGACTACTTTAAGGACTGGCATTTTCTGCATGGTAAAGAGATGTGATTGAACTGCTTAGTACTTATTAGAGGCTGCTATGAAAATACAGTAATCGACCCAGTTTTATATCCTGGTAATGATTTTATCATTACTCCCAAAACAAAAAAGCAGAATGCAACTTCTTGGACTTCAAGCCAAGAAACGACATTCAAATAAAGCTTGATGAAGAATATCATTTTTTTTATTTTTTATTTTTTTGCAAAATACCTGGCAACGGGAGAAATAGAATAGTATTCTTACTAAATGGCTGAGTTCTGGGACCCCACATTCAAATCTTGTCCCTGCTGTGAACTCACTTAGTTGCCTTAGGCAAGCTCTTTCCTCTCATCTCCAGCTTTTTCTCCCCCTACTGTGTCTGTAACACAGAGATAATATTACTCATCTATTATACAGGGTTGTTTGAAGGATTACTGCAGAAAGGTACGTGAAGAGCTTTGAAAACTCGGCATGTGCAATGGAGACGCAAAGCCTTGCTGGGGTAGAGAGGCTGGTGCAGGGGGAATTGACAGAGTCAGGTTAGGGTGCAAAGCATGTCAAGAATCGGGGATCGCGCTGAACCCCCGGGGGAAACTGATACCATGAGTGTCCCATGATGTGGCTTCAGACAGAGTAGAGACATCTTCTGGAGGAAAAGATTAAAATCCACAAGAACATAAATAGGGTTTGTTTGTTTGTTTGTTTATTAAATAATTTATATGCTGCCCATCTCACTCTGAAAAGCAACTCTGGGTGGCATATAAATATATACTTATGGGTAAAGCAGGTCAAGCCAGGAGATCAAGGTAAACGTTCCCCTGCAGATGTGTGTTATTGTTTCTGGCTCTAGGGGGCGGTGCTCATCTCCATTTCAAACACAAAGAGCTAGCACTGTCCGAAGACATCGCTGTGGTCATGTAGCTGGCATGACTCAACATCAAAAGCACATGGAGCTCTGTTACCTTCCCACCAAAGGTGGTTCCTATTTTTCTACTTGCATTTTTACATTCTTGCAAACTGCTAGGTTGGCAGAAGCTGGGACAAGTAACGGGAGCTCACTCCGTTACGCAGCGCTAGGGGTTTCGAACTGCCGAACTGCCAACCTTCTGATCGACAAGCTCAGCCTCTTAGCTACTAAGCCACTGCGTCCCTCATAAAGTGCTCCTTGATGCTTTGCAGTTTGCCTATTTAATGCTTAACTTGTTGGGTAAACTTACATGGTTTTTAAACCATGGCTTGCGGCTTCTGTGGTGGGTCAATTTGTGATATTCAGTAGCATAGAACAAAGGGAATGAAATAGCATAATGTGAGAATCAGACCAATGGTGACAATTGAGTCTCATTTTCAGTCCTGAAAATCCCATTGTTTATGAGTCCTCATTCTCTTGCTGACTTTTTTCGTGATATCTTTCCATATTTGCACAGCAATGAACATTCCATTACTACTACTATTACTTCTACTATCCTGTTTCACTGAAAATAAGACCTCCCTGGATAATAAGCCCAATCGGGCTTTTGAGTGCATGGACTAAAATAAGCCCTCTCTGAAAATATTGCAACACAGCAGCAGCCATGAGGTAAAATCGCCGCCTCCTGCACCTCAAAAATAATAAGATCTCCCCAAAAATAAGGCCAAGCGCTTATTTTTGGGGGGCGGTCAAAAGAAAATAAGACCCTGTCTTATTTTCAAGGAAACACAATATGATTACTATTACTATTAGATTTTCAGAACATAGATGTGTCTAAAGCAAAGATCCACATGCCAATGAGAAGTGAATGGATGTTGTGAGGTCATGTGGATAATTTCATTTTTCTTTCTACTAAGCAAATACTTAACTGTCAAGATTTAGGAAGATTCATTCCAACCTAATTTTGTTTTGCTGCTAGAAGAATAAATGAGCTGAGTGGACTTCCTTTGAGCAGTCTGTTGCATATTCTCCCTCCTTCCCTCCCCCTCCCCCTCTCCTTCTTTCTCCCTCCCTCCCTCCCTCTCTTTTTACCATGGAAGAACATTGACACCGTATAAACTATGCTGTGTTTGTGGGTTCATCTCTTGAACTGAACTGGGCAGTTTTCCAGCAATGGAAATTCCTTCTTCTCCTTTGTGATAAAACTATGGAAACATGAACATCATCAGTCCAGAAGACTTTAATCCAGGACTCTGGGGAATTAGAAGGAATACATCACATTTAGAGAAAAGGTTCTCAGCTGTACAGATTTGCTGTATAAACGCCACAACTTTCCTTCTCTGTTTCTTCCCTTTTGGAAATATATACTTTGGAAATATATACTTTGGAAATATATACTTTGGAAATATCTTAATAGTTTCTAATATAGAAAAGTTGCATCTTTGTCACCAAGGGCATTACCTTTTCCTATCCGCTTCCCTCATCCAAAAACTTACATTAACCAAGTGTGATTGGACACATAAGCAATTTGTCTTTGGTGCAGATGCTCTCAGTGTACATAAGGAGAATAAAACACATTCATCAAGAATCATAAGATACAACACTTAGTGATAATCAAGGTTACTAATAAGCTATCAAATCATACTAGTAAACAAATAAAACAATACAATTTGAAAGATACAAGCAACATGGTTATTGTCATGAGTGGGAAGAGATAGATATAATAGTAATATAGACTTAGTAGGTAATATGACAGTTATGTGAATTAGTTGTTTAGCAGAGTGATTACATTTGGGGGGGGGGGAACTATCCATGTGTTCAGTTGTTCTGCTGTGCAGTGCCCTATAGCATCGTTTTGAGGGTAGAAATTGAAACAATTTATGTCCAGGATGTGGGGGTGTGTAGATATTTTCACACCCGCTTTTTGACTCATGCAGAGTATAGGTCCTCAATGGAAGGCAGGTTGGTAGCAATTGTTTTTTTCCCCCTGCAGTTCTAATTATCCGTTGAAGTCTGTGTTTCTCTTGTTGGGTTGCAGAGCCAAACCAGACAGTTATGGAGGTGCAGATGACAGACTCAATAATTCCTCTGTAGAACTGAATCAGCAGCTCTTTGGGCAGTTTCAGCTTTCTGAGTTGGCGCAACATTCTTTGTTCTTCCCTTCCACACAAATATGAAACCAAATCTTGGGCAAATGATTTGCTGAAGGCACGACCTTCTCTACTAATACCGTCTTGGTATCATTAACCCTCAGAATCATCTTACATGAGATGTTAGAGAAAGCAGACTGCTAACTGTTAGCTTGTCCAAACCTTTTGTTTCTGTGCTTTCTAGATTTTTACCCACAAAGTGTTAAAGCGGGAGATAGGAATGTATGAATTCTAGCAATGCAAGACATTGGGAGCTTGTGAAATCAACAAATGGACAGTTCAAGGACGGAAAGGCCATCAAAACACCCTATCCTTTTTTACATGCATTGCTTGCTCTACACACATAAAAAGGGCAAGGACTATGATTATCCAGTTGCTTCTCCCATTTTGACATCACTGTCCCCAGACCCAAATTCGCTGGCTCAGAAATCTACTCTTTAGAGTAGATATTGTCAGATCCTGAGCATTCCAAAATGGTGAAGAAGAATCTTAAAGTAGTTTTCTGGATCTATTTTTTGCCCTTTTTTGGAACTACATCAGCTCTTTTCCAGTCCTCTGGCAGTTCCCCGGTGCTCCAGGATTTTTGAAAGATATAGTCCAGTGGTTCTGGGATCTTGTCTGTCAGTTCCTTCAGAACCTTGTGGTGTAATCCATCCGGTCCTGGTGATTTGAACTCATCTAGGGTAGACAGGTGCTCACTTACCATTTTCTTCCCTATTTTGACTTGCGTTCCTAATCTTGTGTGTGTGTGTGTGTGTGTGTGTAATGCTGTTTTTGATAGTTTGGACTGGTTTTTTTCCCTTTGTGTAAAGACAGATGCAAAAAAATGAGTTAAGTAGTTCTGCTATCTCCTTGATGCTTTGTCACCTATAGGGGGTTGGACTAGAAGACCTCCAATGTCCCTTTCAACTCTTGTTATTCTATTCCATTCTATTCTATTCTATTCTTAACACATATATTCTTGCTGTGATCCCATTCCTGCAGTCTCTGGGGCAAGTTGGAATTTGTAATAGCAATAGTAATATGGTTTGGTTTCAAATACATTTTATCCATCTCGAGAAGAAAAGGCTGCTTGTTCGCGTGACACTCTGTCATTGGAACTCGGCTGCTAAGAGTTTTACCTTCTTTGCTATCTATAGCTCACTGGTGACTCTCCCCAGAGCATGAAGGTTAGAAGGTTGATTATTTCTGACCTGATGGGTTTTCCGTGGAGACGTTAGATATAGAAACCTTGCTCATTTTTTTTTAAATAAAAAAAATTGAATGATACCATGCTTGGTCTGGTAAAATAGATATTCTACATTGTTGTTAGACAATGCGATAAAGAGTGAAATTGATTATGACTTATTGGTATCTTACTTCCCTCCAGCCATTATTGTGTTTTTTTTTAAAGTGTCCCTGAAAGGCAAATATAAAACTTCACAGTGCAATACCAGCATATAAGCTTTCCACTTTGCTTGGCTTGTTATTAAGCTGCAGTTAAGCATGGGCAGCAATCTGTGTCCAAGGTTTTATAACTGCTTCATATTCTCTCTCTCTTCCCCCCTCCTTCTTTTTTCCTCTCTCTCACTTTCTTTCTCTCTCTCTCTTCCTCTCTTTCTCCCTCTCTTTCTCTCTTCCTCTCTCTTTCTTTCTCTCTTTCTCTTCCTCTTTCTTTCTCTCTCTCTTCCTCTCTTTCTCCATCTCTCTCTCCCTCTTTCTCTCTTCCTCTCTCTTCCTCTCTCTCTTTCTTTCTCTTTCTCTACCTCTGTCTCTCTCTTCCTCTCTGTCTCCCTCTCTCTCCTTCTCCCCCCTCTCACTCTCTCTTCCTCTTTTCCTGTCTCTCCCTTCCTCTCTACCATCTCTCTTCCTCTCTCTCTTTCTCTCTCTCTCTTTCTCTTTCTTTCTCTTTCTCTCTCCCTCTCTTCCTCTTCCCCCCTCCCTCTCTATCTCTGTTGTGTTAAAATAAAACTAAACCCCATGTGCGTCTGAAAGAGGATGCCTTTGTCTAGTAAGCAGGTTCACTGTTGTAGAGGTGAAATGGTAATAAATTAGTCTTCAGGGGGTAAGGGCGTCAGCTGGCAGGAAGCAGGAGAGGCTGGAGAAGTAAATTGTGGACAGCACAAGATGTTGGGGGTCACCAAAACAGGGGTGGAAGGATTTTCAGACACCTAGCAAGTAACTTCAGATAGTTTCCACAGTGAGCATTTATTTCTGCATTGACATGCTTACTTGTAGACCTGATTTATGTATCACCCATTTTTGAACACACTGCAAGTTGGCCCCCAAGATTAGTCTAACGTAGAAAGCAACCCTCCTCAAAAAGGATAAATAAATCCACTGATAATATAAATAATAATTGTGAAATACACAGTCATGAACCTGCCAGGCACCAGCCTTCACTCACAACGTGTCCTCCTCCTGCACTAGAAAGAGCAAGTAGATTGTGGGACCGTTCTCCTGGAATTCACATTGTGTAGATTCATTAGTTGACCTCCAGTTGGCTGGAGCTGAAATTGACTCCAGAGGATGGTAGAGGACAGGAAGGCCTGAAGGAATATTGTCCATGCGGTCGCGATGGGTCGGACACGACTTCCCAACAAACAACAACATCTCTAACCATTAGTCTTCAACCATGAATTTGGTTGGAGTCAACGCCCTACCAAGGATTTAGCTTCAGGATTCTCTGCATAGAAAAAGGTTCATGAGTTCCCACTGCACACTTCCATTTCAAAGCCCTTTGTTCTGGGTACATATTTACTTAAAGCATTGCATATATTTATTTTTCATTAAGCCCCAGAGTTTAGCAGAGATATATTTAGGGCACTAGCTTTTGCAGCTGAAGCGCCCCCCCCCCAAACACACCCTACCAAATATTTCAGCTTTGAAGAAAGTAACTGATTTTTCACCAGCTGTCGTTGTGCTGTTGAAATAATTGTAAATACACTTCCCAAATGTATGAAAACTGAGAATTTCTCGGAAAGGGCTCCGACATTCCCTGAAAAGATAATAATGGTGTATGCTAACAAGAACTTGAGCGGGGGTGGGGGGAAGGGGGAGAATGTACATTTCTCCTTCAAACTGATCGTTCACTTTATACCTGCACATTACAGTTTCTTTTAAGTCTGCTATAAAAAGCTCTGTTTAGTATTTCCTTTTTTTTTTCCCCTTGAAAGGGCTCCAGGCAAATTTCCATTGAAAAATGCCATGGTAATGAACTTGAAGTGTAGCTTCCTCCATAAAAGAATTCATTACACGCACAAGTATGTTTTCTTTTAGCTTTTGTTAGTTTTGCATTCTCTCCCTTGGAAAAAAACAAAACAAAAGTAAATCCTTTTAGAGGTAACACGTTTTTTCCCCCCAATCAGTAGACTAGGATTTTTGTTTTTACATTGTAGAACAAGAAAGTCCCATAACAATCTTGTCATAAAAAAGGGGGGGGGATAGTAACCATGAGAGAGCATCCACTTTATTTTCAAGATGCGTTTTTCTTCAACTCTTTTTAATAACTGTAACTCAAAGACACAGTGGCTCAGTGGCTAAGACTTGATCAGAAAGGTCAGCAGTTCGGCGGTTCGAATCCCTAGCACCGCATAACGGAGAGAGCTCCCATTACTTGTCCCAGCTTCTGCCAATCTAGCAGTTCGAAAGCATGTAAAAATGCAAGTAGAAAAATAGGAATCACTTTGGTGGGAAGGTAACAGCGCTCCATGCACCTTCAGTGTTTAATCATGCCGACCACATGACCATGGAGATGTCTTCGAACAGCGCTAGCTCTTCGACTTTGAAAGGGAGATGAGCACCGCCCCTTAGAGTTGGGAACGACTAGCACATACGTGCGAGGGGAACCTTTATCTTTACCTTTACTTAACTCAAAGACAAAGCACGCTTAGGAGTTTCTTTTTCCCCTTGCCCAAAAGGCATTCCTCACTCCACCTTATATTCCCAGTTTATACTGCACCTCTTTCAGTTTTTAATGTACTGATTCTCTCTAGCCATTGCCTTTCCTTTTACCACAGCAGCTTATAAAATGGAAATTCAGGAAAGGAATCATTTGGTGTGGGGGGGGGGAAGGAGAGTGTTAATTAAACATCCTTTTAAAAAATCAAATTTGGCACAGGCAATATGCTTTAAAACAGAGTCCCTCCTATAAAATGAGAGTGGATGGTGACAGAACCCAGTCCAAACAAAATGGCCGACCTCTGAACCTGACGTTCACTTTTGCTAATTTAAAGCATTCAGCTGTACCACCGTTAATCTTATTTCATTACCAATAGTGCTCAGAAGATAAATGTCTGCAGTTAGACTAAAGCAAGGAGAATTGATGCTTCCCCCTCCCCCTCTCTTTCTTTCAACCCAACCCAACTCAACCAGCAACTGTAGGAGGTACTCAGATGCCATATTTGCTTCTCTGGTGGCAGCAAAATCACATCCAGAACATCACAGAAGAGAAAAATGAACACAACAGAAAATAGCACAAGACCTGCCTCTATAGTTTGAAAGTTATTGGCTCTTTACCCACTATAGTATAGTAATGATATTTGACTAGAAGTGATAACTGCTAATTTCACTGTATTTTTTTTTAATCCATTACTTCAGAACTCATGGGGTTCAAGTGCAGTTCTTTAAAACAGTTGCATCTTTTTTCCTGAAATAAGAAAAATATAATTCCCTCTGTATGCATTCTAATACTTGATTTGGTTCTCAGCATCCTTCCCCCCACCTTACTCACAAATTTTTCTGTTTTAGAAAACTTTCAGTTCCATATTAGCTTTTATCCAGGACAAGCATTGGTTTTACAAATGTCCCTTATCTCCAGACCCTTTATCCATAGGTGTAGTATGTCTGGCAATACCTGTTGTGGCCCGCCAGCAGAGCTGGCAGCAGATTCGGACAGTGAGGAGGTTGGGGAGGAACATGGGCCAGTCCTCGAGGTTGGGGAAGGCTCTGATGAGGGCTCCGTGTCAGAGGCAGAGAGGGGGCCAGGGCCATCTGACAGTTATCCGCTGCCTTTGGAGTTGGAGATCAGCGGGGCAGATGAACAGGTAGAGCCTGTTCCCAGTATGCGCATGCACTGAGTTGTCAGATGAAGGGAACAGCTAAAGAACATGGGTTGACTTGGGAGTAAGGCCACAGGTGAATGATGAATGGCTCCTCCCAGAGGAAATAAAAGAGGAGCGAAAGGGGAGTGGAGTTTGCAGGAGACTACTAGTTCTCTTAATTGGCTCGTGACCCTCCGAGACTCCTTGTCACGTTTTGCACATATCGGCCTAGTAGCTCTCCAAGCCAGATAAGGTCTGTGACTGTAAATCCTCCCTTGAAAGAATTTGCTGGATGTGAATGAGCAGAATTCACAGTAAATTAATAAAAGGGTTTTTTGCTCAGAAAAGGAGTTTGCTTCATGCTCTTGGGCAGCCTCGGTCAGAACAACACCTTTGTTTCCTGCTCTCTGTCCCTGATTTTGGCTTCATCTGATCATCATCCCACAAATGAGGCAGGATTAAGTTATTTTTAGGGTTGATGTTTTCTCCTTATCCCAGCCGTGTCTAAGGTATTTAAAACCTCTGAGCTTTGGCCACTGATCACCTTGGAAGGAATTCAGATGATTGCAGTACCCAAAAAAGGGAGACAGTGATAGAATAGGGATCAGCAATAGCTAATTTGAAGGTAGTGTCATTTTCTGCTGACACAAGGATGGGTGGAAAAGTCTTCAGCTCAGGAGTAGGGACAGGCCAAAAGAATTGGAGCTGGTACTTCTGAACAGGCCTTTTCTATGGAAGTTATAAGTAAAAGTCGCTAGTCCTTGAGCTGTTGATTGGTCATATCCTTGAGACCATCTTGGTTGTGCATAAGAAGTGTTTGTTATTTCAAATGAATGGATTGGGACCCCGAGCTTCAAAGTGGAAACACATAGGAAATACAGCATTATGCAGTTAGTCCTCAGCTTACAACCACAAATGACTCCAACATTTATGTTGCTAAGTGAGAAGTTTGTTAAGTGAAGCTTTTCCCTACCTTACAAATTTTCTTGCCACATTTGTTAAAGAGAATCCCTCCAATTCTTCAATTAATAACACGGTTGTTAAGTGAATCTTGGCTTCCCTGTTGAGTTTGCTTGATCTCCGAAGGTCACAAAATGGATGCTGCAACCATCGTAAATGTGAGTCAGTTGTCAAGCATCCGAATTTTGATCAGGTGACCATGGGGACGCTACAAAAATCATAAGTTTGAAAAATGTTCATAAGGAAAAAAAATTCAGTTGCCGTCGTAACTTAATAGCAGTTAGCAATAGAAGTCCTGTTAAACAGTTAAACAGTCACTAAGTGAACTGTTGTAAGTCAAGGTCTACCTGTATTTTGAAAACCAGAGTTTTCACATACAAAATGCAACCGTTTTTCTTCTGTAAAAGGAAAAGGTAAAGGTTCCCCGGGCACATATGTGCTAGTCGTTCCCGACTCTAGGGGATTTTCAAAGCCAAAGAGCCAGCGCTGTCCAATGACACCTCTGTGATCATGTGGTCAGCATGACTAAACGATGAAAGCGCACAGAGAGCTTTTACCTTCCCATCAAAGATGATTCCTATTTTTCTACTTGCAATTTTATGTGCTAGGTTGGCAGAAGCTGGGACAAGTAACAGGAGCTCACTCCGTTATGCAGCGCTCGGGATTCGAACCGCCAAACTGCTGACCTTTCTGATTGACAAGCTCAGCATCTTAGCCACTGAGCCACCTGAAATTCTCTTGAAATGCACTTAATTTTCAACTGGCTCATCCTGGCCACTATGCTGTTTTATAAATTGGGGCATCCCATAGGACAGTGTTTCTCAACCTTGGTGACTTTAAGTCCTGTGGACTTCAACTCCCAGAATCCCTGGCTGGGGAATTCTGGGAGTTGAAGTCTACAGTCCAAGGTTGAGAAACACTGCCATAGGAGGTTAAATATGTCTTTGTTTTCCACCAGACATACTTATTATATGCTTCTTGTTCTAACTTTACCCCAGTTGAATAAGACTGTCCTTTATTTTGGTCATTGATCAGCAAAAGTTGCATTCATTGGTATGCAGGCTCCCACTGTCCCCATCTAGAAGTGGAAAAAGTGAGCAGGCAAAGCAGGGGTGGGCTTTTAATAGAACTATTTCTCAGTAGAAAGCTGACCTTGAAGGATCCATTTCTTCCCTTTCTCACAAGTCAAAATATGCAAATTAAGAGTGGCACCTCGAACCTTCCAGCGCGCTATTAAAAGTTCTTATGAAGGCCATGGAAATATCACATTTTAAAAAAGGTCCTTCATCAGCACCTTCGTAGTTATCTGGTTGAAGGCAGAGGGGGAGGGAAAAAAAGAAGAAGAATATTAGAGCGGCAATCTTATAACTTGCCTATTTGAAAGGAAGTCAGGGAGTTGAACCCATTGAGGGTTATTTCAAAGTAGCCGTGTGCAAGATTGTAACCGTAAAGCAATTGGAATGTCTCTCGGTGTGACCCAGCGATTTCAGTAGAATTGATGGGCAGAGAAATCTCAGTTTTATGTGTGCCATGCTGGAGTAGGGATTGCTTTGGACTTCAATGCATTTCCAAAAGATGCCATCCAAACTTTGAATGACTTTGTTCCTTTCCACGGAAGGCTTTGTGCATTGTTTTCTAAAGAATGTTGTTCCAAGGGATTTCGCTTCCTGAAGTGAAAACAAGGTAGCAGTTGTATCTACGCCAGATTTGATGCCAACTGGACTTACGGTTGGTTCAACAATAGCTTTGTGATCCCATCTCTCACCACTTCACAGAGCAATGCTTAGCTCATTGCTTAGCAATGATGAGGGGACTGGAAGCTAAAACATATAAAGAACGGTTGCAGGAACTGAGCATGGCTGGTTTAATGAAAAGAAGGACTAGGGGAGACATGATAGCAATGTTCTGATATCTCAGGGGCTGCCGCAAAGAAGAGGGAGTCAAGCTATTCTCCAAAGCACCTGAGGGCAGGAGAAGAAGCAATGGGTGGAAACTAATCAAGGAGAGAAGCAACGTAGAGGAGAAATTTCCTGACAGTTAGAACAATTAATCAGTGGAACAACTTGCCTCCAGAAGTTGTGAATGCCCCAACACTGGAAGTTTTTAAGAAGATGTTGGATAACAATTTGTCTGAAGTGATGTAGGGTTTCCTGCCTAAGCAGGGGGTTGGACTAGAAGACCTCCAAGATCCCTTCCAACTCTGCTATTCTATTATATTCTATTCTACTCTACTCTATTCTACTCCACTCCATTCTATTCTCTTGTGTTAAGTTGGGACAAAGCAGTAGTATACTGAGTTCTCTATTCTCCAGCATTATACCCCTGTCTTCTCCTACAAGTTGCTATGACCTAAATTACCCACTCTATTTTACCTAAAGATGTAAGGGTGATAGGCAAGTTTCTTCTTTCAAACTTTCAGCCTGTCTGAAAAATTTTCCAGGCTGGAAAGCTGAAATATTTCTCATTATGTACCCCATGCAGTAATGACTGTATTGTAAAAGGACTTAAAACATATTTTCTCTGTTTTGCTTTCTTTTTCTTCATGTCTTCAAATCCCCATCATGAAGGAATTTATTTCACAAAGAAGATCCCCCCCCAAGGAGAAATGAAAAACAGCAAATCTATATTTTCAAATTTTATTATCCCTCCAATAATATTCAGCTGGAGCTGATTCCATTTGAATACCTATTCTTCTCCAATTTATCTCTGTGTGTGTGTGTGTGCGCACACACATATCATACCATTAAATGACTTCTTCCTGTTTAATTTCAGGAGGGTATCTTTATTCTCCCCCCCCCCTTATTCTCACAGCATCTGTATGAATGCACCGTGCATATTTATAGAGAAGATGGTAAGCAACCGCATGGATATCGCATAAATTAAATCAAAGACCACTTTGTCTTCGGCAGAGGGATGCCCTGCACTTTGTTATAATTGTAAGGAAGGCAACCTGGGAATTGGCAGCAATTGTATGATTAGCCACTGGGCTTGGCATAAAAACCGCTTCTCCAAGCATTCTCCCTCACTAACCGAGCAGATACCGCTATCTCGGCATGGGGAACGAACAGCAAAGATTCAAGAGGCTTTGATTCTCAGAAAGAAAGAAAGAAAGAAGGAAGGAAGGAAGGAAGGAAGGAAGGAAGGAAGGAAGGAAAGAAAAAGAAAGAAGAAAGAAGAAAGAGGATGGAAATTGGAAAAAGGAAGGAAGAATGGAAAGAAGGAAAGAAATTGGAAAATGGAAGGAAGGAAGGAAATTGGAAAAGGGAGGGAAGGAAAGAGATTGGAAAAGGGAAGGAAGGAGATTGGAAAAAGGAAGGAAGGAAAGAAGGAAGGAAGGAAATTGAAAAAAGGGAAGGAAGGAAATTGGAAAAGGGAAGGAAGGAAAGTATGTGTGTGTGCCCACAAAGGGATGATTCATGCAGAAACAGTTCCTGATGCCAAGAATTAGGCACAAGCTCCAATTATTGCCACCAGTTGCAAAAGCAGCATTGGGGATAAGCCGCCTGTGTTGCTTATGTTCTTCCCTTTGCTTAAGTTTCCTTTTCTTCACAACTGCGTAGTTAGAGCCAGTCAAACTCCCCCCGAAGAGTTTTAGACAGTTGCTTCTCTCTCGCTGCATCATTACGTCCCTCCAGAGAAATTCCACCCGCCAATAACCTCTTTCCTTTCTTCCTCTTTTTTTTGTCTTGTCAATAGAGATTGAAAACATTATTGGATTGGGGGAGTTCCTGGTAGACCTGTACAAAGCTAGGGTGGTGGTGGTGTAGGATACATTTATGAAACGGGCCATTTCAAGTGGCATTATCTTCCCACAGTGAGCGACACCTTTCATAAATCACAGAAGAGGGTTTGGAAAACGGAACACTTCTTAATCCTGATGTACAGGTTAAAATTAATTCTTTATTCCTTTATTCTTTCTTCCCTGTGTATATTGCATTTGCATCCTCCGCACAATAATCTGGCAAAGTCCAGAGAAGGCGGAGAGCGAAAAGGACGGGCACAAGGGAGGGACGACGGAAAAGAGAGAAGCAAATCCAGCTCAGGCTGATTTCCTCCCGCCCTCCCCCCCCACTGTTGATTTTCCTATTGCTTTAGCACAACGTGGCCTTTTACAGCAAGCAACACTTCAAACCTCTGGCTCCTCATCTTTCAATGTGCAATTTGGTGTTGGCGTTTGGAAGACAAGCCGTTGGCTTCTAACTTTGTGGGTCCTTGTGGTTTGTTCTGCAATTCTCAGGGGGGCGGTAGAAATAAAGGGGGAGGGATTGGAGAGAGTGTGGGGTACACTGACTAATCTTTCTTGATCTTGAGAAAGATAACCAGGATAAGATGTGCAGCTCTAAAGCCAAGGATTTAGACCAGACTGAGATATTTTTTAATACTGCATTTCCCCAAAAATAAGACCGGGTCTTATTTTCTTTCGACACCCAAAATAAGCACTTGGCCTTATTTTGGGGGAGGTTTTATTATTTTTGAGGTGCAGGAGGTGGCGAGCGTGGTCACCTCATGGCTGCTGCTGTGTTGCAGTATTTTTGGGGAGGGCTTATTTTAGTGCATGCGCTCAAAAGCCCGATTGGGCTTATTATCTGGGGAGGTCTTATTTTCAGGGAAACAGGGTATATACTTATTATGTTGTAACAATAGGAATAAAATACAAAGCAGGGGAAAAAACATACATCCAACAGTAACAACAGAAAATAAAATAAAATGTCTACAAAAAAGGAGGAGGGGGCAAATGACCCCAACATCCAACATTAAACATTAAAAAAAAAAATCCATCCTAGCTGGATGCTGAAAATAAAAATAAAAACCTGATAAATTCTCTTCCCCTTACATAATTGGCTTTAAGAATTTCCTTTTAAAAAATAAACCCAGGAGAAAGCAACAATAAACCACTTCTGTTCTTTGGCCATAATACTCCACGTAGTCTTCGACTTACAACAGTTTGTTTAGGGACCGTTCAAAGTTAGAACGGCATTGAAAAAAGTGACTTACAACCGTTTTTCATACTTACAACCGCTACAGCATCCCCATGATCATGTGATCACAATTCAGGCGCTTGGCAATGGATTCATGCTTACGACAGTTGTCGTGTCCCAGAGTCATGTGATCCCCTCTTGTCAAGCTTCTGAAGCAGAGGGGAAGGTTGATTCACTTAATAACTGTCTTACTAACTCACAACTGGGGCAAGAAAGGAAGCAAATGGGGAAAACTCACTTAACAACTGTCTCACTTAGCAACATAAATTTTGGACTCAATTGTGGTCCTATGTTGAGGATTATCTATGTACAAATAAGCTCAAATTGAAGGAGGCAGTACCTAAGATTTTGTTGAACAAGAAGCATTCAGTTTTTCCTTTCTCTACTTCCTCCTCTTAAAAGACCCTTCTCCCCGTAAGCAATGCTTGTGTTTCCTAAACAACCCTTTAGAAAATTTGGATCTGCTAATATCTCTCTTTCTTTTGTCATCTTTATCTCCTCTCTGTTGCCTTTTCTTCTTTGAAGAAGAGATACAATACAATTATGATTTTTTGGGTGTGCTCAGTTTCATCAAAGCTGTGGGAGACAATGAGAAACATAAGGAACAGAGGAGGATTAACAGTACCAATAACAAACGAATTTGTATTTTTTAACACAAAAATTAAAAACATATGTATCATATATGTTTTCTTTTCAGTACAAATTTTGGCATCATTACAGTCAGCTGATCTAAAATCCCTGAGAAAAGGTGAAACCAGGATTCTTGTAGATACACTTTTGTGTCGTTTATTTTTCTTTGTAGTAGTAGTAATCATGGCAAACTTGATTTTTAGAAAGCAGTGGGAAAGAAAATCAACTTCCTCTCCTTCCTTTCCTCCCTCCTCTCCCTCTTCTCCCTCCTCTCCCTCCTCTCCCTCCTCTCCTCACCTTACTCTCCTTCCTCCTCTCCTCTCCCTCCTCACCTTCCTCTCCCTCCTCTCTTCCCCCCACCTTGCTCTCCAACCTCTCCTCCCCTCCCCTTCCTTTCCCTCCTCTCCACCACCCAACCTCTCCTCTCCCTCCTCTCTTCTCCTTCCTCTCCCTCCTCTCCTCCCATTTTTTCTCCTCCCCTCCCTTTTTTCCTTTTCCC